>NC_054708.1:25334570-25615005 GCF_016097555.1 Gigantopelta aegis | reverse complement strand
ATGGACCGACGAATTGATATTGACCAAGGCCAGCGTATTGCGGGAAATTATAAAAATGGGCGTATTTGTATTCTGATAAACAAAGTGGGAACGTTCGAGTCTTGTGGATGTCATTATGTAATAAAACATTTATTGACCATATGTTAGTCAATTTCAAATTCTTCGGTCCATAAAACATGATATGGCCCTCAATTTCAGTCAATAATTAGTAAATATGTTTCAGTTCCTATTGCAAGACTATGCGCAGATTGTCTGTACTTACATAATATTTGTTTATATATTGAGGAAATTGCTTTTTGTAAATAATATTGTAAACATAAACTAATGTTCAGGTATTGATATAAAATGCATTTCTTGGATGCACGAGAGATAGTTTACATGGATTAGGTAAACTAAAATTAGATTATAGTTAGAGACATTTTGTTCATACCAGATATGAGCGAACCCATTCCTGGACATTAGATCCTGACTAACCCAATTCACTGTGGCTGATTTTCTAAAACAGTTGTCAAAAATGTAGCATGGCATTGACGTAATACACAGTAACGGTTGTTCATACTGTTCTATTATTAAGGATTGTTAAGTGTTTTTCCTGAGTATTACCTTAGGTGGGTTTTCCATGTACTCCTGTTTAATTTAACTAATAATATACTAGACAAAATACTACTACAAAATACAGGAATGGGTGGGTTTGGGTTTGATTTTGTATGAGAGTGTGAAAGGATGGATGGATCCATGAATGGATGGAAATTGATAGATGAATGGCCAAGGTTTTAGGCAGCATGTTACAAAAATAATAAAAGGAAGGCCTGGATGGAGTGAGGGACCTATGGATGGAAGAACGGGAGTGAGGGATGAATTGTGGAGACATAAAAAAGTGTTGGAAGATAATGTAATATTTCAACCAACGGATACACTGAAAGTCAATAGTGCTCCATTTTCCGTTTTTCTGACACATGGTGAACTCGTCTTTGCCGATGTTCCTGAATCCGGTATTGCACCTGTATGTAAACTGGGTTGGATATACGTTTCTAGCTCTCGACCATGTGACATACATTTTCCCTGGTGGTTCACCGCAATTAGGCACTGAAAGATAAAATGAATTTAGACAGAGGTATATATAGACAAATTCAAAGGGACATTCAAAACGTCCGCAGCCTATCCATGTTAGGCATAAACACAATAGATGTAGACTCCTCAATGTGTGCTCATTTTATATTGATTTGCTATGGGTGGAAATTATATTTCAAACATATATTTGAACATTTTATTTGTGATTTGTGGAACAGTTTATAAGGCACATTTTGTAATATCAGCTGACAGTTGGGTTTCACGTTTTGAACCAGAAACCAAATATGAAAGCATTAGAAGTTTTGCAAACACCCTGGCTCATCCCGTTCAAATATATTTGGGAACGTTTATGGCTTCGGTTTTCTGAAATTCTTACGGTATATTGACAATTGAATATCTTTAGAATCGTTTGAGTAATGAATGTAGTTTACTTAACAGGTGATATGATACGATTATCTAATGTTATTATTAAATGTAAAGGCTACTTAAACAACTCAAATTCCTATTTCTGTAGCACCATAATGGAGCTTCAAGTTCTGTTCCCACCTTCCTTATTTCCCTAACCTTGTAGTTATTTCTAGAATAGAACTTTGGACTGAGAGGAAGAAAATATGTTCCCATGCCATAGTTTCTGTTGAAGATGTTTTAGGCCCAAAGATAAACATTCTACCATGACTGAATAGCGAATTTAGAGCAAAGCCCTAAATACACTGAGGTATAAGTTGATCACATTGAAACAACAGAACAAAATATAACTTGGCTCAAGCAGGAGTTATAGATTAGGGTCACCCGGTGCCCGAGGCCAGTGTTTTCCAGACTCAGGCCACCATTTAATTACTTCAGTCAGTGAAACAAAAGACAATAACTGTATGCAAAACAGGTACAAGAACCATTTCCTTCAAATGCAACATTTTAGTAGAGAATATTAAATTTTGGCCAGCAATGATTTGTAAATCATTTATGATCTAGTCAGATAGCAGCAATTCAGGCTATGGACTTTCTTAATGCTCATTGAAGACAAAGTTGCAAAATATGTATAAATGGAATATATGTAATTGCAAATGACATTGATGATGACAAGAAAAACATATATCTTGCGTTCAAATGTTGGGTCAACGACAAACCTAAAACAAAAAGGTTTACCGCTGTTTGTAATCTTGTCAAGAATCAATTTGGAACCAAACCTTTCTGAGATCAGTGCAAGCTTGATGTTTTACTATAGAACACAAACGAAAGAGGAAAGTGTTCAGACGTTCCCGGCAGAATTGTGACGTCTTGTTGGTCCATGCAATTGTGGACAGTTTGTCAGTCGATCATTACGTTATGGGTGTATTGCTGGTATTAATGACGAGCGAATCCAGGAGAAGATTTGGACTTTTCCAAATGATGATTGTAGAATCTCATGAAACAGCATGTAGAAATGTCAAAGAGATGCAGATGTTTGCATGTGATCAATCAGATGGTGTTCTAAAAGTCTAAGGTGAGTCCAAGTTGCTAGGGCATCAGCCGTTTCATGAGAAGGAAAACAGTGGTGGATGCCAAGATGGTAGACAGCAGAAAGGATGTTCTTGATGTGGCTCAGATCATGATCCAAGGTATTGTGTCTTTCGTGACAAGAACTGATGGAAGCTCAAGGTGAAGAACATTGGTGAAGATGGCAGTGAGGATGAGGTCTGCACAGTAATGTGCAGTGTGAGAGGAAGAGGAAAGATTGCTTCAATGTTGTGTGAATTAGATGTTCAACGTGAACTGGTCGAGTTTGAGATTGACACGGGATCCCCTTATACTACCATGGCTAATTAGACGTTCAAAAAGGTCTTTGGACGTTGTGAACTTGACAAACCCAAAGTTAAATTAAGGTAATTTACAGGTCACCCAGTGCAAGTATTTGGAACAATGGAAGCAAGTGTGAAGTTCCGAAGCAGCCCAGTTGAAGCAAAACTTTTAATCACAGAACACAAACACAACCTGCCGGGTAGAGACCTTATTGATAGGTTAAGTGTTCTAACAGTTAATCCTGTGAAAGTAATTGATACTGATGTAGTAAATAAGATTCTAGATAGGTACCCACAGTTGTTCAAATAATAATTGGGTCAAATCGAGAGTGTACAGGACAAAGTACATGTTGACAAAGATAGAGCTCCTATTTTCTTCAAACCAAGGTCTCTTCCATATTCCACGAGAGGAAAAGTAGAAGAGGAGCTACGAGATTGGAACAGGAACATGTTATTGAGTCTGTGAAGTATTCCAAATGGACAGCCCCAATAGTTCCAGTCCTGAAGCCCAGTGGCCAAGTCCGAATTTGTGGTGATTATAAAGTAACTACAAATAGAGTCTCCAAACTTGAAGAATACCCAATCCCAACTTTGGAAGACCTGATTGAACAGTTGGGTAAGGACTCTGTATGCAACACGCTGGAATTATCACATGCTTGCTCCCAGATTGAGTTGGAACCAGAGAGTAAAAAATGTGTAACAACCGACACTCACAAAGGTCTATTCAAATATAAAACACCTTCCCTTTGGCGTTTCCAGTACACCTGCTCAATTCCAAAGGGTTATGGAATCAATGTTTCAGGGTATACCTTAAACTGTTTTTTACTTTAATGATATTCTGGTGACTGGCGATACCGTAGAGGACTCATTCCAGAATTTAGACCAGGCACTTAAGAGACGAGATAACGCTGGAGCGAGGTGGACGAAGAAAAAGTGTACATTTGGTGCAGAAGACGTTTTCTTCCTTGGGCACAAGATTAAAGGTTTAGGATTAAATCAATGATGAGAAAGTTGAGGCGCTGGTACATGCAGGACCATCGGGAATTGTGCAGCAGTTGAAAGCATTCTTAGGGCTCCTGACCTATTATGGGCGTTTTTTAAGGAATTGTTCGAAAGAACTGCACCCTCTCCACAAACTGTTGCAAAAGAGTATAGCTGATATGGGGTCCAGAGCAACAATTCTGTTTTGGGGAGACTAGGAAAAGCATCTTATCAGCTAAAGTTCTTGTGCATTATGATCCAAGCAGATCACTTGGTATGCACACTGGGTAAGTTGCAATGATGCCCCACATAATGGAAGATGGTTTAGAACATCCAGTTGGTTTTGTTTCAAGAACACTGAATACAGCAGAAAATTAATCGTGATCTTCGGTCTAAACAAGTTTCACAAATATCTGTTTGGCAGGCAGTTCACTACTATTACTGCCCAAAAAACCCCTTTGACCGTGTTTGATGAAGACAAGCATGTTCCTGTTATAGCATCTCCCATGATTCCGAGATGGGCAGTTATTTTGAGAGCTTATGACTACACCATGCAGTACCGTCCGGGCAAACAGCACATGAACGCAGGCTGTTTTTCAAGGCATCCACTGTGTGCTACAGAACCTGTTGATCCTGAAGACAGAATCTTGATGACTGAAGAGTCTGAAAGGCGGTTCGGTACTTTCAGCCAGGACGATTGGTGAGTGGACTAGGCGTGATCCAATGCTGGCACGTGTATGGGTACCCCTTGCGTGGGTTGCCATCTGATGACAAAATCCCTAATCTTGCTGCATACTGTGTGCCGAAGGGTGAACTGAATGTTCATGACGGCTGTGTCTAATGGGGGGCTCGAGTTATCATTCCACCACAAGGTTGTTCAACGGGCAATGAGCGTGTTGCATGCTACACATCCAGGCATTAACAGGATGAAACGACCTGCCAGGACTTACGTCAAGTGGCCTGGAATGGACAGTGATCTTGAATATCTGGTTCATAAACATTATCGGGTTCATGTAGATTATGTAGGTCCACACAAAGGGAAAATGTTCCTAATAGTCGTTGGTGCATTTTCTAAGAGTATAGAAGTTGCCATTATAAAGCAGACAACTTCAACGGCTGCTATGCGGTAGTTGAGACAGGTGTTTGTACAACATGGGTTCCAGATATGTTGATGTCTGATAGTGGCACTAGTTTCACATCGGAGGAGTTTAATGAATTTCTGAGGTCAAATGGCATCATCCATGTACAAACGGTACCATATCATCCTTCCAGCAATGAGCTAGCAGAAAGGGCCGTGCAAACAGTGAAAGAGGGTATCGCTAAAACTCATGGTGACTGTGTGCACACAAAGTTGTACTGCTTCCTATTGCAATACAGGATAACTCCACAATCAACAACTGGGAAAAGTCCCGCAGACCTATTAACTCAGCGAAGACTAAAGACTAAACTCAATTTGTTACACCCGAATCTGCAAGGCAAGGTCCAGAAACATAAGTCACAGATGAAGGCAAATCATGATAAGATAGCATCTGAAAGAACATATGTAATTGTTGACAAGGTTTTTGCCAAATGTTTTTGTCATGGTCCTAAGACTGGCTAAGTGGATTCCTGGTATTGTGGTCAGTCACAGGTGCTGTATCCTGTGTAGTACTTGTGTCGGATAAGCGCGTGGTCAGAGGCCATGTTGATCATATTAAGAAACGTCATGTTCATACACATTAGACTCCCTGAATTGGAGGGACTTCCGCAGTTAGCATTTCCTGATGAAGAAGAACTTCCTCCCCATGGCCAACTACCCAGATGCCCTCTGATGAACAGAAGGCCACTGAATGTGCAGTGGATGGAAGAAGTAATTCACAACCGGGTACCTGAACAGTATGTTGCAGTCACATCTGACCATTCACAAACGCAACCATCCCTAATTGATAGTCCTCAGAAACCACTGAGGTTTTCAATCCAAGAAAAAAGTCCCACTGAGTACTTAAAAGATTATTTGACTGAAATACGGTTTTGTGTTCCAAAAGTTTAATTTATACTCTTGGGTATCTGAAATTTTGTGTTTAAAAAGGTTAAACTTTCAGACTGAGTTTATATATACACATATATATATATAGTACATATATAATGACATTAATTTTAGTTCAATAAGTGACTTTATCAATTTAAGTGACATTGTGTTACATCATTTGTTCCTGCTTCCTTAATGTAATTGCGTCTCAGTTAATTTTATAAATTGTTAATCACTTTTTGATACGAATTTGTTAAATCTAACAATAGATGAGTGTTGGGATGTGACATCCGATTTGTTCGAGTTCAAGGGAAACTACTCTTAGTATGTAATGCTTTTTGGTTAGAGTTAATAAACGTCGGACAGTTGTGTTGCTTCTGCTGCTGCTGTCTAAAACCCAACAACTACACATCATATCATGCCATTTAGCAAACAACGAGCTGGAGGTTGAGTGGGCTTATGAGAGTATGTCTCTTTCTTTTTCTTTTTTTTAATTATTTGATGTGTGTGTGTGTGTGTGGGGGGGGGGAGGTATCTCAGAGATTGGGTTTCTATTTTGTTGTTAAATTGGTGTGTTTGGTGGGTTTTGTGGGGCTTTTGTTGGGGTATTGTTTGGTTTTTATATTTGTTGCTGGGGGATTGGGGGGGGGGGGGGTTGGCGCATTTGTTTGTTATATTGTAGAAGATATTGCTTGTCTAATTTTTATTTATTTATTTTAGAGGGCGTTTTTGTTTGTTGCTATTTTGTTTTGTTTTGTTGTTTGTTTCTTTATTTGTTTGTTTGTGTGTGTGTGTGTGTGTGTGTGTGTGTGTGTGTCTCTCTCTCTCTCTCTCTCTCTCTCTCTCTCTCTCTCTCTCTCTCTCTCTCTCTCTGTGTGTGTGTGTGTGTGTGTGTGTGTGTGTGTGTGTGCGCGCGTGTGTTTGTCCTTGTCTCCTCACTAACAGACTCCAACACTACACTATACCTTGACATGCCGGAATATTACACGGTTCATAGCGCACGTATGGATCCATGGTGTAGCACCATATTATGCCGGTGTCGTGCCATACTCCTCGACAGTAATTGGACAGTTCTTCCCACGTGCTGGCAGTGACGTGGTTGTATAGCGTACGAGAGAGATAATTTCGCGAGTGTGGAGAGTCGTCAGACCACGGCTGACAGGTGTGTCCACTGACTGTTGTCCTGACGTCCCCATCGTACACATACTCATATTTGTGATGTTTGTAATAGCATCTTGTGGCTGAAATAAATGATAATGGGCGAAAGATAAAAGTATGTCTGTCTTGAAAAACAGATATTGTTATGATCAATGTTTTGGGTGTTTTTTTGTGAGGTTTTTTTTTTTGGGGGGTGGGGTGGGGTGTGGGGGGGGGAGGGTTCTTGTGTTAGTTTGCTTTTTTGGGTGGTGCTGGTTGGGGTTTGTTTTTCTTCTATTTTTCTCTCTTTTTTTGTGGGTTTTATAATGTTGTTTTGTTATTTCATGTTGGAAGTGGAAGGGGGTATTATAAAAAATTTTGGGGGTGTGGGGGTAGGGAGTTGGAGGGTAAGCTTTTCCTGAGGGGTTACACTAAACCATCAGTATCAGTCTATAATCACTATTTGAATGGTCATACACTCGGGATGCACTCGTTCGCACACATGTATCGAACAGGGCTCGACATTAGCGGTAGCCCAGTGTATTTTGGCTATCGATTTCTCACTCGGGATACCAGATGCCTCTACCCGGTAGTCTGCTAGGCTTCTAGATGTTGTTTGGCACAACGCAGTTAGTCTGCAATAAACAAGATGCTTAATACATTGGTGTTTGATATTTCACTGTTGATGCATGCGTTTTGCTGCCACGAGTTGTTGCCACAGTGTTAATTGTTTCACTAGTCTGACACAAAGGTGTCGATTGCACAGTATGATTTAGTTAAATAAAAGAGTATATTTGTCAGTGGTAGGGATTTTTGCCACAGTGGACTAAAACAAATAACTTGAAGTAATTCGGTGGCCAGAAAAATGAAATACTCAATAGTTTGTAAAAAAATAAAAACCACACCGGAAACAAATGACTAATGAACAAAATTGGCTTCAATTATTATCATGTTTAACTCTTGAAGAATGTCAGTAATGCTTTCCTGAAAGCCGAGGTTAGGGTATTATTAAAGAGGGTGTGAACAACTTGAATAACACCAAAAGTTTCCTGTTGAATGAACCAGGACCTTACGTGGGGCAGGTTTTCTTTGTAGTTACAGCTAAAATAAACTAAATACAGAATTATTTTATCGTGAGCTGAGAGCATTGTTTATAAATATATGACTCGAGACTGTTGTAGAGTTTGTATTTCCAACTAGAAAAATGGCCATAATTTGTCAACACAAAAATTCAAAGTCTACTTTGCGTGCGGCAATTAGCGTGGCACACTTATTTAAAACACGGCGGCGATTCTGTGCCCACAGTAAGCCTGTTTGAACTCCTGGGGTATAAGCACGTTAATACCTAACAAACACACCAAACCAGACAAACAAAGTGTCATTAGGATGATGGCAGAGTCATGCCTATCCCGAGTACTCGGCCGTTCCAAAGCCAGACGGATATTTGGACATTTTATAAATGATCGCTCTTCGCCGCCGCCAGAGATAACTGTATTTAGCAAAACCACGGAATTGCTGCCTACCACACGGTAGCCAAAGATTGTCGCTCTAACATCACAAAAAAACATCCTGTTTGACGCTAAATAGCTTTACACTGATAATCTTTGATTTCGCTGATAAAAGCTATTTTACATATGAATGTTCAATTAAACCAAGTTATTTTAGTATCTTGTAACTAATGTGAGACGCGCTCATTATCTCGGAGTTAATGAAATCTTTATTTTAAAACTGTGGTGTGAGACGAGCACATGTTTTTTGGGGATAATAGTCTGTTTGCCAAACCCTACTTTTTGGCTAAATTTTGCACTTGGGTACCACCAATTTGTTATTTGTGGTTTTAACATCTTTTTAAAGTGCTGGTGGAGGATCCACCAGGCGTGCAAAGTTGGTAGCCGTGGGAACTGTGAAATAATCAAGATGGCTCCCAAAACACACAGCTGGCAACATCTCAGATATTGTATCACAGTTGACGTCTATTATAGTGTTTTATGGGTCCAGAAATTCTTTATGAACTACCCTCTGCTAATTAAGGTATCATTTAAATCCAAGATGGCTGCTACCATAGCAGCCAGAAGAAGGACATTGGAATTATCACATTTTACATCCACTGGGAACAGATTTTGATGTATGCAATTGAATGTTATGGGACAAGGAATTCATTTATAACATTTTGCTAACTGAGTGATTGCGATGTCATTTAAATTCAAGATGACCATGCAAATAACCACCAAGAGTATTTGTACCCCAAACAATAATTTATACTTGAAATATAGGGTCTTAATGTGCAAGAAATTCATTTCTAATATAGATAATTTAATTATTGCTTGAATGCAAAATATCAACAGCAAATAAACATGATACGGTTCCAATAATATTTAATTTCTGCTTGAAGCATTTAATCTTATTAAATTTGAGGGCATAGACGTTGATTGGAATAAGTCACCAGAGAGGCTACATAATACAAACGTAGATTGGTACACCCCTATGACAACTTGGTAAGCTTACACATTTTTATTTTAGATGAAGTTTCAGATACACTTACTTATATATATATATTAAAATCTATTTTTAAATGGATCAGATACTATCAAACCTTTACAGTTGATTTAGGAATGATTGTGTTATGTGATGCACATGCCGTGGACAACTCTGTGTTTTGCAGCCATTTTGCTAACCATCTTGGATTCAAACAATGCTAAAAATTGCTCTGCATTAGTAGTAAGCGCAAGAAATAAATTATTTACCCCCTAAAACTTTCTGTATTGTTTTGGGGGTAAAATAGAATTCAAGATACAGCCACTTTTGGAAGAATCTGTCAGTTAATGATTTTATTGACCCGCATTTGTGTAAATTATCTTGTACCAAATTTGATGAAGCAGTTTATATGGACCAAGTGTTAGGTCAAGGAGCCCTATTGCCGGTGTGGCCAGGTGATTTTGGTTTACTGGGTTTTAAATTGGATGGACAGATTTCTTTAATAAGTGCTTACCAATGGGCTGTTCTATTTTTTGTGCCACATTTTAATTTTTTGGAATAGGTTACCGTGTGGTAGGCAGCCATTCCGTGTTTTTGCGATCATAGCCGTCCAAATGTGCATCTAGCTTTTGAACGGCAAAGTACTCGGGTTAAGACATGGCAAATGTTTGGCCACTATTTATCAAAAACCGAAACAAGTGAGGGAAAAAAGTACCTAAGAAAAAACTATACGGTGTAGAGAATTCGTGTCTTCGTGAAAGAAATATTTTGAGTACGTGAACCTAACCGAAGAAACAAATGTTGTTTTGTATCCCTTGTACTAGTTGATTTGTTTTTCGTGCTGGGGTGACGTTAAACGTCCATCCATCCATCCATCCCTTGTACTAGTTCGCAGTTTGGGGGACAAAAAAAGGATCATTTTATTTTGGGTGTCCTAATTTTATGAAAGAAACCTTGACAAAGCACGAATGCCGTGAAAGTCACATAAAATCTGAAGCAGGCGAGTTGGCAAAGCAAGCAAAATAAATATGCATTGTTCATTAATGTAATGTGCTGTAAATGTAGCTTTCATAGGTGTATATTTCACAGTATATTGCTCATGATTAAAAAAAAAAACCCCACCCCCCCCCCCCCCCCCACCTGAAACAACACGGTTAAATAAAAACAAATGCTGAGGCTACCAGGTTTTATTGAGGGCTACCAGGTTTTATAACCTGATGACGGTTTATAGAACTTACGAGCACAGAAGATGTCAGGAATTGACCACTGTCCAGTTTTCAGACATTTGGATTCTCCCGATCCACTGATGAAGTTGAATCCTTCTTTACAGTGGTAGACAACCGTCTCGTTGTCGGGGCGGTCAGAAGGGATTGCGTCAACCAAATCAGGTGGCTTCTTGCAAACTGACAAATCTGAAGATAATAAACACTTTAATAGAGAATGACAGGAGTGGACTTTCTGTGAAATACTGAAAGGCAAAATTAAGTCTTTCCCTGTTAAATGCTCAATTCCCTAGTCATGATGAGTTAACCCCCCCCCCCCCCCCTCCATTAATAACATGTGTTTGAGAATAATTAAATATAACTTTTAAAAAACTTTTTGGGGGGTATAACTTTAATAAAACTTAAGTATTAATCAAACGTTCTTAAAGAACAGTTTTGTTACATGAAAACTTGCTTTTGTATCTCGGGACAACCGTGCTTAAACATTTAGTGAACATAATTTACGTGTGTTGTTATTTTGTTGTTGATAATTGCTTCATTACTTGTTTTATGTTGTTTATTTCTAAAGCAAAAAATTAAAATAATAATAATAATAATAATAATAATAATAATAAAATAATGATAATAAATAATAATAATAATAATAATAATAATAATAATAATAATAATAATAATAAATCGATTATAGCATGCCCTAATTGTTCAGAAGAAACTATTTTCAAGGATGTGATGTGAACATCTATTCTGACCTGGGTCAGCGCGTGTCATAATATATAAATACAGTGTGTCACATAACACTCACTATCACATTGCGGGACATCACAAGTCTCGGCAACGACCGACGGGTCTGTTGTGTAGCACCATGGAGGCTTTCCATCCCAGAATCCCCTGCAGTAGTTAGATGCGTCATCAAGCGTGACGTCTGACGTCAGATTGTTCTCATCACGGAAGTCGGCGTCGACCACGTGTGGGGAATCAACACTCCATCTCTGACATTGTTTGCCACTTCTGGTCGTTGACTTGCTACCGCTGTACAGAATACCATGTTCTCCACTATCTTCATAGCAGCTCAGTGCTGGAATGAAAATAGCGAGTTTTTTTACATTTAAAACATAATTTACAAAGCAAAACGCAATTCTAGGTTCTAGCAATATCTTTACTTTGCTTACTGGGTGGGTTTTTTTCAATACAGAAATGTTATTGAATATGATTTCACCAAACAAAGATAAGACTTATATATATAATGTATATTATAACATCTCTTTAGCTTTTGATAGGTCTAATGAGATGACTGAAAATGTCTGTTCAGAGTAGGCTAATGGTTAACGGTGTTGCTGTTGTGACAAATTGTTTAGAACAAATTAATATCAGAAGAAAGACGTAGAGCTGCTTGATAACAATGTTGGAATGGAATCATATGTGGACAGTAATACTGGGTTATAGCGATCTCTTTAGCATATCAGTTGTTTTCGCTGGTGTGGCTGTGGTTACTTCAAACAAATTAAAGTTTGTTCTATTAAACGACATCACTAGAGCACATTGATTTATTAATAATCGGCTATTGGGTGTCAAACATTGGATAATTCTGACACACACACCCACACACAGACACACACACACACATACACACACACATACACACACAAGAACACACAAGAACACACGCACGCACGCACGTGCGCGCGTATATAGTCTTAGAGTAAACCGGCTACATTTTTAAATTAGTAGCGAGCGATTTTCATATGCAGTTTCCCACAGATAGTACAGCACATACCACAGCCTTTGACCAGTTTTGGTGCACTGGTCGGGACGGGAATACCCAGAGAATGGCTCCTCTGAGGTAATTCGTTCTTACAATGTGTGACGGTACATGCTCTTAATTTCTTTCGCCTGTGGCGATATTAATTGTTTTAGAAGGCCGTGTGCAGTTCCAAATTGCACTTAAGCCCAGATGGGCAACTTGTTACGTGATACCTTTGCGCGACGGTCATCGAGCTTTTCTAATACACACCCAGAGCAGGTGTGGAGGCCATGTGGCTAGTAGTTACGTAATATCTCCGGTAGTGCTGTTTATGGCCAGGGGATTGCTCGCGGTATGGCGACAGCCAGTCTGACGATCAGAGAAAAATATTCCGGCATGGTGGCTGTGGAAAATCCACATGATACGTGAGGTACCGCCTTGTACCCCCGGGCGATATTCGCTGTCTCTGAGAGTTTTGAATAAATAGCTAGGATTTTAGAGATATCGAGGAGAAACGACAGGAAGGCTCCAGGGGATCGCTGTCCGTCCACTGAACGATCTATATTAGTTCAGACGGGACTTTGGTAAATATATATTTTCTGCTCTGTGTATAACCTTGATGTGATTGATGTGACTTTAAATATTTTAATACTGTATTATACCAATATTATTTAGACGGTGCTGCCGGTCATCTGACGCAGTATTCTGTAGGCTCACCGTTCTGATATATATATATATAAAGCTTAGCCAGTCATCCTAGAGGACCTAGGTAAACTGTAGGTTATTGTCTTTATTGTGATAGGTACCAGTATTAATTCTGTGTTACAAGGTTATTGAATGAGTAGTTAGGGTTAATTAAAAATTAACCAGTTAGGAATAGAGTTGAAATTCCTTTATTAATTAAGTTCTCCTGGAAGCGTTTCTCCATTATCACACGTGTGTGTGTGTTAGCGTTTCTCAACTATCACACGTTATTGAACGAGTAGTAAGGGTTAATTAAAAATTAACCAGTTAGGAATAGAGTTGGAATTCCTTTATTAATTAAGTTCCCCTGGAAGTGTTTCTCCATTATCACACGTGTGTGTGTTAACGTTTTTCAATTATCACACGTGTGGGTGTTGTGTCACGGTGAAGTGATTAGCATATTGTGTAAATTAGACACCTAGAGATTAACTAATTAAGTGATCAGTTCTGTGTTGTTATTATTGTTGTTATTAATTAACTACTGCGGCAGTACATTTGTCAGCGTAGGTTAATACAGATTCCAAAGTGTATTGTGTTTTGTTGTGTTTTCTAGTGAACTAAACGTGCTATAATAATATATACTTTATATAAGATCTTATCTCTGATCATACCTAGAGACGAGCCACAGCGGGTATAACTGCCTGTTACAGAGAGATCTAATAGATATACAGTTAGGAGAGATATTTGGACAATCGTGTTTCATTCAGTTACGGGTATTATAGAATCCCCGTGACACAATGCAAGCACTACTCCGCCGAGCGCTCTACCGACAACTAAATTCCGCCACACTTTTTAAGATAATACTCGATATGCTAAAATAGAAATCTGGACACGGGCTTATTAAACTTTGTAATCCAAATTCCACACATAACATTAACTATATTAATTTTACTTTCATGGGCGAGATGTAAGCATCTGAAATAGTTTTTGCCATATAATGTGACCAGATGGAATGCCCGACTAAAATCTTGTTTCCCCTTTTTCTTCTCTTCATGTTTTTTAGTGAATCATACGTACGTGCACACAAAATTGTTGGGCCTTCCCAGATACCATCGTTGCGGCATTTCGAAGTAACACTTCCTCTGACGTAGCTGGTACCATTCACACATACATATTTATACTGATTGGCGATCACGTCGTATGCTGTAATTTTTGCATTGTGCATCTCAGGTGGATCACCACACATGAAGACTACAAAAGCAGAGTGAATTAAAAATAATTACCATAATATCAGTCGAATAAATATGTAATGACCTCAATTTCAAAACTATATGGTCGGTCATCCAGTTGTTCAATTTATAAGGAAATATTTATTTTTATCAACGGTAAGCACTCATACAAGTGTAAAAAAACAAACCCATTTGTGTTGTGATAGCCATTAAGGCAACGCACCACCATTTGGCGCGTCGTTACATGCTGTAACAGATTAATGTAGTCCGGTTTAAGAAATAGTTCCTCATAAAAAACAATATACTACAAAATTCTGATATGCTTTCTGAAATCGTTCTTTGATGATTACACGTAGCTTGACCTCTGTAGTATTTAAATAACCCATTGATTTGAAGTTACAACTGTGTAAGAGAGAGAGAGAGAGAGAGAGAGAGAGAGAGAGAGAGAGAGAGAGAGAGAGAGAGAGAGAGAGAGAGAGAGAGATACCCTCTATTAACATGCCCATATCCCACAAAAGGTTCGGGCACGTTATTTCGATACCGATCTCTGGCATGGTCAGAGATCCGAATCGGGACAGAATGTTTCACAGAATATATTCTGACAGAAATTGTATTGAATTGCATGGAGTAATCAATGGTGGTATGTAACCTTAACTATAATATATACCTGAGCGGCCTAGGTAGTGTTTTTGTCAAACCATCGGACTTAAAATATGTAGGTACAGGATTCAAGTGTTTGAACTGTAGTTAATAAGAGGCACTAAAAATCACATGTCATGAATGAATCAATATCCATCACGTATTTTAATAACATACTGGGTCATTGTATAAATTATGATAATTAGTTATGTTCAGTACATGATAGTATGTATATTTGTGTAAATGGTCTAATGAATGCGAGTGGAATGGCGGAATCCCATAACCGACACCGTAACATGTCGTTAATTATCTCTGTTATGACAATGAATGGACAATGAATGGATGTTTAACGACACCCCAGCACGAAAAATACATCGGCTATTGGGTGTCAAACTATGGTAAATGGAATATCTCTGTTATATGCAACGTGCTAATCAACATATATCTGGCAACAGAACAAGTTATATAACACTTTGCGAAAATGGTTGTACTCAACTGTTTTGTGGGTTTGTTGTTTTGTTTTGGGGTGGGATTTTGTGTTTTTATGTAGTTAGGTTTTGGGGGGTGGTTGTTTGGGGGTTTTCGGGGGAGGGGGTGCTTTGTTTGTTTTTTTTTGTTTTTTTTGTGGGTTTTGTTTTTGTTTTTTGTTGTGTGCTTTTGGGGGGGGGGGGGGGGGGGGTTTAGTGGTAGGTAGGATTTTGTTTATTTGTGTTTGTTGTAACAATTATCTTTTGTTTTGCTGGAATATAGATTTATAAGTAACATGGAATGTTGCATATGGGATCTCTTTTGTCAATATCAGTTTTAATTGATAAAAGGATCTTTTACGCCATAATGTTTGTAACAGTTGTACTATACCGTCACACAGCGGAATGTCGCAGTAATCGAATCTAATATCTGGGTCAGTGGTGTAACACCAGGGTGTGTGTCCTGGGGATGGTCTGCACGAGTTGCCCGCCTCCTGGAGAGTCTCTGTTACATTGCCCATCTTGATCTCAGTGAGATTGTGTGGGTGTGGCTGCTGTGATGCCCATGATTGACAGGTGAAGTTGCTCTTTGTAACATTGATGATTCCGCAGTAGAGTATTTCATCATTGTTGTTAGATGTGTAACAGTCTAACGCTGGAATCAAATAACACTAACAAAATAACACATAAAATGAAGGACAATGCTCCTGAACTAATTAATGCTCCTGAATTATTATTATTATTAATAATAATAATAATAATAATAATAATATAAAAACAATATGGGCGAAAACAATTGAATGCTACATGTATCAAGAGGATGCAGACAAGGTGTCCCACTCTCCCGTATACTTTTAGTATTTATGCATAAAAATAAAAGTGAAATAGTATTTAATACATCAGAAATGGGACAATACTATATCAGTAATTAAAACAGTATCTCAATTATATATCGCTGTACTGTGTAGATAGGTAGGTAGGTAGGTAGGTAGGTAGAGGCAAAGGCCGAGACGAACTGGCTTAAAATATTTACATCCATTTAAACTTCAAACATGCCAGAGTTAGTACACACAACGAAAATGGGATGGATATTGTCATAGTGGGGAAAAACGCCTCGCTTGGACATGCCATAAGCGGATTAAAATAAAATATATTTAACTCTAGCAACGTAAGTTATAATCGCCAAAGTCGTCAAGTTACAATCCCTCCAATCTAACAACAGACATATAATTACTTATAACCGTGACTATTATCTTCCTTGGTTATTATTTTGCTGTAGAACTACTTTGGGGAATGCAGTCTGGGAGCAATGAGGTCCAGCCTAAATACAAAAATGAAAGAGAGATGAGCCGAGTTCCGAAGTGTTTATTCCTGGTCAGTCAAGTGCGTTGTCTTTTACATAGAATACATCTTGCAACAATATAAGATGTGTACATAAAATCGATTCATACATATATATTAGAAAACGTATTAAAACGTTTAAACAGTTAGGCAACTACATTACGTGAAACAATGATTAAACCAAATGGCTTGTATAACAACGTAGAGGTAAATAACTGTGTTTGTTGACTTCGTTTCTAAGTATAAAATACTATGTTATAACAAACATAGTTTAAAGGTACATACCTAAATACAAAAATGAAAGAGAGATGAGCCGAGTTCCGAAGTGTTTATTCCTGGTCAGTCAAGTGCGTTGTAACTGGACACTGGTCTGTGCGTTATTTTATAGCACTCGGCTCATATCGTTACGTATTAATGTATTTAGGTATATTATTTATTGTCAGGATTATTGCCGTAATGAATCTACTCGGCCCAAGACATCTTTTGTCTCTTGCGCCGCCAGTCCGAAGGCACCCGTTAATTGCAGTCGAACTGTCACAATTTTAAATAATTATATGTCTGTTGTTAGATTGGATGGATTGTAACTTGACGACTTTGGCGATTATAACTTACGTTGCTAGAGTTAAATATATTTTATTTTAATCCGCTTATGGCATGTCCAAGCGAGGCGTTTTTCCCCACTATGACAGTATAAACTATGTTTGTTATAAAATGTTTATTACATGTATTGATTATCTTAGTGCATACCGGTATCTACTATACAATATATCTATGTGCCATCATAATTGCATACGATGTTATTACGTACATTTGCTATCTACATGAATCTATACATTCGGATATATTTAATGCACATATGAATAATGTTAAATGACATATTTGGTAGAAATGTGAATGTCTGTTTATTATATGTATTACGTGCATGTACCTAACTAGCTGATCAATGTAGGCGAAATTATATAAGTGTAAATAATGTCAAATACCAAAAAGGTAAACACGTTCGACACACAAGATATATATAGTACGCTACTGCGATGATCAATTTATATATCAGTACTACATGTAATTAGCGTCACAGTAACTCCCGTAAAATGCTATTTATTACATGTCGTTGGCGCTACAGGAACACGCGCAATATGTACTTTATTGATCATTATTACAAATCGTTAGTCACTAACATGTACATTCGGGAGTAAACGCAATATGCATTGAAACAATATATACACAATTTAACTAATGCAGTTATTTACTGTTACCTGTGTATACAGCCATTATGCATAATTAATATATTACCGTAGTTACTCGATGTAATGTTCTCATAATGAACAGTATTTTATACTTAGAAACGAAGTCAACAAACACAGTTATTTACCTCTACGTTGTTATACAAGCCATTTGGTTTAATCATTGTTTCACGTAATGTAGTTGCCTAACTGTTTAAACGTTTTAATACGTTTTCTAATATATATATGTATGAATCGATTTTATGTACACATCTTATATTGTTGCAAGATGTATTCTATGTAAAAGACAACGCACTTGACTGACCAGGAATAAACACTTCGGAACTCAGCTCATCTCTCTTTCATTTTTGTATTTAGGCTGGACCTCATTGCTCCCAGACTTCATTCCCCAAAGTAGTTCTATAAATAAAAATAATAACCAAGGAAGATAATAGTCACGGTTATAATATTAACCGCGTTATGCGGACAGTTCGAAATACTCCTTGGCGAAGAAAGAAAAAACCTAAATACAACTGCAGCAAGTCAAATATTTTAGGATATTAAATTAGCTTCCATTTCATATCATGTTTATGTCCCGAGTAAAATAATTTTCATTTGTCACGAGCTTTAGCGAGTAACAATGGGCATTACTTCATGAAGTACATAACATAATACGAAACGGAAGCGAGTTTAATATCCTATTTATTACCTATTATCGATTTTAGTTTAAAACAACCAAAAACAAAGAAACGTTTACTTTTTGGAAAACAGACTATGCGAAATAATACAGATAATTAGTATGACACCTGATTCGTTCACTACAAGAAAATAGTCCCAAATTAAAATGTGCAATTTGCGTGCATTTTGAATGAAAACAAACATTATGGCGAAACAGTTTTAACACTTTATGATCACTTTGCGTCTTATTTTTGTCATTAAACATGGTACATATATAAGTTTTAACAAAACTAAAGAAGTATAAAACAAATAACAGTATTTCACACTATCAACGAAGCCTCGTTTGGGCGTCCTTGGAAGTTGAAAATTTGAAAAGTAACTTCAGTTGTGTAAAGAAATTAAATCAGAACTCTGAACATGGATTTAAAATACACAATGAAGTTAATTTTTATCAGATGTTTCTGATTCACTTGATACTATGATTGCGATGGCGTTTAAAATATGGTGACTAGAGGGGCTCGATCGATTGACATCTTGTGTATGCGTTGACTCTGATATTAAAAACGCAAAACAATCACAATTAGATTATTTAGTGGAACCAAACATTTGTTTGTGTATTTGCAATTGTTCAGATGTCGAAGCGTTCAGGTGTGGAAACGTTTATTTTTTTCTTACACACCCGTTGGTGAGAACATCATGCGCTATTTTTTATAACACATGCGTTGTTTACACACGTACGTATCTAAACTTTTAAAGTTGCATATGTCCGTCTCTGGGATTAATTTGTTACTCGGCAGGGAATGCAGATTCCATGTACCTCGAACACAGACAGACCGGCCTCGGTGGCTTGCACACAGAGCAAGTTTTAATGGCTCAATGGCGAGGTGTAAGGCCACAAAACCGACTGCTCTTTCAATATCCATTAACCCACCATCCTGGACAAATCGAAAAGATACCAGAGTTGTGTGACCAGAACAGTGTGCTTGAACCTTAATTGGACATAAGCACGAAAATAAATTAAAATGAAATCAACCGAGATACTAATAGCTCAAATGACACAAAGGGAACAACATGGCGTGTCATGAATTCCCTTCGTACGGTGTGTGTGTGTGGGGGGGGGGGGGGGGGGGGGGACGTCAATAAATGAAATAATGTTTAACGACACACTAGTACAAACATATACATATATAGTTTTGTAGTGCTTATATACCTCGAAGGTTTCGAGAATGTCCGTCCCGGATCCCGTCTCTGGATAGCCAGGGGCCCGGTCTGGGACAGAGCGTGTATTGTATTATTTAGTTTTGGCGGCTAAGCATGTGCGGGGGTGGGGTGCGGGTGAACCTTACATAAAGAGTAGTTTCTACTTGGTGGAAAAGTGGAATTTCGTAAAACAAAAATTTAAAACCCACAAAAGCAAACAAACGAACAATTTGGCGGCCTGGGCCTGGGCCTAATCGGCCTGTGCACTAATACGGTTCTGACCTCAGTCAAGAGCTTTACATCTCAACTAATACGGTTCTGACCTCAGTCAAGAGCTTTAGATCTCAACTATATTGCACCTCCTAACAATAATGATTAAACTGCTTAAAAACCAAGACAAATATTAAGATTGACTTTATTATTAAAATGTAAGAACATTGAATTGAACTGAAACAAATTATGGTTGAAACGCTTAATGCACAAAAATATGCTATAAAATTAAAATTGACTTACGTTTTTCTGTAGATGTTTCTCTTCCATAGAACATTAAGAGGATGCAATGAAAATATATTTTCGGGAGATGCAAGTTCGGGTGTTTGCAACCTGCGAAAAAACAAAAGTACATTAAGTAAGCGTTACTTTACATTTCAAGATATAAAATTACAAAATAAAATAGCGTGTAGAACCTAGATTCATGATAAAAATAAATGCACTTCAAATTTTCTTTCCGATTTATTTTATTAAAGCAAAAGAGTAAATGTTTTGGAAACACAGACTCATTTCCCTCGCTTGCTCACTACCCATCCCTCCCCACCCGACCCCTGCAGGCTTGTACGCAGCCAGAAAACGTTAGTTGTAATTGAATTCAATATCAAAATTCAAAACTTACCCATAACTGCCTGCCTTATCGCAATCAAAACGTGCAACACATCACTGACCAGAGGTTCTGCGCACCTCCTTTTATTGAGCGTTTAATTATCGATTGGCATAATATACTGATGGTCAAAACAATAAACAGAGTTCTACCGACAATGATTTCCCACCCCGGCCAATGTCCCATGGCTGCCATATCAAAGATTGTGGAATATGTGAGTGGATGGGAAGGTAATTTACTGGCGTAATGGCACCCGTTTGTAAATAGATTTTTTTTGTTTTCAAGTTTGAAGTGACAAGCATTCAAGCATTTCAAAACAAATCTATTTGACGGCAGCTGCCTCTCCCAGTAGTTTTACCAAACGTTTGTTTCAAATAAATGATAGCCAGCACGTTGTTTGTTTTGTTTTGTTTGTGTGTTTTGGTTTACTTTTTCCTTGTTTTTAATTTTGTTCTTTTGTTAGTGGGTTGGGGTTTTTTGGTTTTTGTCTGCTGTTGATTCCCCCCCCCCCCCCCCCCCCCCCTTTTATCACGTTTGTTTAGGTTTTGTGCTGGGGTTCTTTTTGTGTTTTCTTTTTCTTTTGGTTGCTTTTTTTTTTTAGGGGGGGGGGGGGTTGCTTTTTTTTATTTTTGCTTCTTTTTCTTTCTTCTTCTTCTTTTTGTTTGTTTGTTTAAGTTTGGTTTGGCTCCGATCCGTCGACGATCCGACAGTCTGCAGCAGTTGGCGGCGTGCTACAAACTATTTGGAAACCCGGCGTTAATTACTAGTATTCATAGCATGACATCTTCCTTCATTTCATTTCATTTGTAGTTATTTTCTTGCTTATATCCAATTAAGGTTCAAGCACGCTGGCCTGGGCACATACCTCATTGAGTTAATGGTTAGTTGTTAGTGGTTAGTTCAAAACGATATAGACAATAACAGTTTTTATTACACATATGTATAAAAGATGACCTGTTGTAGACCAGTTTCATCTCCAACATAATTATGTTCAAGAAAACTTCCGAGGCTTGTGATTGGCTGTTCTGATAGATAGAATAGATGTTTAACGACACCCCAGCACCAAAAATATATCGGCTATTGGGTGTCAAACTATGGTAAATGCAAAAAGTAGCTGTTTCCAGGTGCATGACCCAAGTGTCCCTAGTAACCATAAATGTATTACGTCGGTTTACTACGCCATGTGTCTATGACGTCATTAACTGATACACATTGAGCCTAGTGTTTGTCCTTTGGTAGAAGACCACAGTTATTTGTGAGTATTCACCTGAGATTTATGCATATTAGCCCATGCCATCCTAAATGACCACATATGGTTTAAAAATAAAGAAAGATACAGGCATTTGCAGTCTCAAGGAAATTACAAGACTTTAATGGATCATAATTATAAAGAGAACGTATTTTAAATATGTTTAGTTAAATGTTTGTTACTTGCATCATAATGTGTCCAAAGTGCATGATTTTGACAATGTTTACACCCATGCAAACCACACCCATGCGGGAGTTGGCGGATATCACACATATATTTATAGAAACTTTGCTCCACATAATTTTGTCACAAAGAAAACTCGGTGTATGAATACCAAGCTCGTTACAACTAAACCGTCCTGCCCTGGACGGAGGAATCGGCTGAGGCCGGCACCTGTGCCCATGAACAGGTGTGCGCTAAAACAGCTTGCTTTGAATATGCACGTTAATCCCTATAACATAACATATTTAAACCGTTTGCACTGCTGGTGACAAACCAATTATCACTTTTTAAAATAACACCTTGGCCATCACTAAGCTTAGGAATTTACTTCATATTCCAAATAATTGATTTGTGCAAACATGGATCTGTGCAAAATCAACAAGCTCTGCGGGTACACACGGGAGCTAACTGTATACCGATGATTGATTATTTTTCTTGCCTATTTAATTACAGCGACAAAATATTAATTTTCGAAGCTAAGGTTTGTTTATTCTAAAACGATTCATAAACTTTTCACCTATAAACTCATTTAATCATACGCGATAAAATATATTCCACATTATCCAATGACATAAAATGTAACAACTTAACCATAAATATAGCATTAAATATATTAATTTGTTTAAATATTTTTGAAACAAATGATTCTACATTAAATAGCACCTTGGGGAAAACGTAATTCAACAGAATGTAGAAAACATTATGAGGTCAATTGCCTTGATTTTCGTGAACGATTGCAAGTGTTCACTTCCCTTGATTTGCGTGAACGCTTGTAATTGTTCACTTGTCTTGATTTGCGTGTACGCTTGTAATTGTTCACTTGTCTTGATTTACGTGAACGCTTGTAATTGTTCGATTGCCTTGATTGGCGTGAACGCTTGCAATGGTTCATTCGTCTTGATAAAAACGTGTACGGTTGTAATTGTTCACTTGCCTCGATTTGCGTGGACGATTTTCGGTTGAACTTAAAAGAGTTTTACATGCCCATATCCTTTCAAGGTTCGAGCATACCCCACTCACACTCCTCATCCACAGATCCTGTCTCTGGCAAGGCTTTTTCTTTGAACGGTGCTGCATATTTATTTAGCTTACCAAGTTGTGTTTGTTTTGTGATTCAATGTACAACGGTGCTTTATCGTCATGCCGTTTAACGAACTGGTAAATAATGCATAGGTACATAATGAACATGTACATTATGATTCATTCGATCCAGCAATGTTCATCCCACCACGAGAATACAGCTCTAATGTAGGTAAATGTAAAATAGCAAATATTCAAATTAGTATCTGTTGCACACATCCACAATACATACACAAGGCTGAATATGATCAGGACACCAGCGGAAACAAACAACAGTCCACCAAAAACTTTTGTATCAGTGCAAACCTCTGCAAACCGGACACCTCTAATATACATACATACATACATACATACGTACATACGTACATACATACATACATACATACATACATACATACATACATACATACACACACACATACAGACATACAGACATACATACATACATACATACATACATACATATATAGATATATTATATATATGATAATAGTTAATTAATTGGACAAAAATTACAACCGGTAGTTCAGTATTACAGTAGGTTTTGTGACCAACAATGATCTAGAAGGACGATTGGGGTCAGAAGTGAAATTTGAAAGTTGACGTTTTTTTATCAGTAAATCGCAAATTCAAACAATAAAAATGACCGAAAAAAACAACAACAAATAAAAACTATATGAGCAACAGAATGAAAAGGATTGACAGAAATAATGTTCCACAGTGATTAATGGACCTTCCTTGAAATTGTCAACATCGAGAATGACACCCCACGCACGTGTACGGAGCAACTACTTGATGCATGTGCAAACTATTGAATGTGTTTTTGTGTGGTGATAAACTCTTCAAAAAAGGTAGGGGAACCTGAAATATCAATGTTAATATCAACTATTAGACCGAACATACGTTTTGACCATATAAATCCTAGTAAAGAACGTTCAGGTATGTATATATATATATATATATATATATATATATATATATCTTACCCATGATATCAATGCCATAAATCATGTGATAATTTAGAATATTAACCAGTGTAAATGTTTGTTTTGTTTAACGACTCCACTAGAGCACATTGTTATATTAATCATCGGCTATTGGATGTCAAACATTTGTTAATTCTGACTCGTAGTCAATAGAGGAAACCCGTCTGAATGCAGCAAGTGATCTTTTATATGCACTTTTCCACAGACTGGAAAGCACATACCACGGCTTTTGAACGATTTGGAACGAAAAAGCCTAATCATTTGAACGGATCCACTGAGGTGGTTCGATCCTGCGACGCATGCACCTCAAGGCAGCGTTCAACCGTCTGAGCTAAATCCCGCAACTATTAACCCGTGTAATAACGGTATGCAAATTCCAAGATCTTTAGGGTATACTATGTAGCTGTCAGTAGGTCATTTGTTTACAAGCCGACAAGACCTGTATACCTGAGCGTACCGTTTTTACAACATTTAGTTAGAATGAGTGACGTCAAAACTAATTTGTGCTAATCGTGATGACGTCATATTATCAACAACTTTAGTACTGTGATTTCCTAAATATGGAAATGCTATTTTAGAAGTGTTCTAGGATAATTAGAATTCACTACTCGTGTTTTTTTGTATGACAAATATCAACCTCGCCTAGTTCATCAATATTTGTCTTGGCAGTTTAACATAGACTCGGTTGATATTTTTCATATTAAAAACACTTGCGACGAATACTATATATATACACAAACACACAAACACACACACACACACACACACACACACACACACACACACACACACACACACACACATCCATGTACGTACGTACGTATGTACCTACGTATGTATGTATGTATGTATGTATGCATGTATGTATGTATGTATGTATGCAAGAATGTATGGATGGATGGATGTATAGATGTATGAATATCTATATATTGTATGTATGTCGAGGTTAACTGTTACATACATATATATTAACGCACTGGCGCAGGGAATAATTATATCCTTTCTGCACTCACAAATTGTTCCATGCCGTTGCTGGGACTCGAACCTATGGCACCGAATCGCCCGCAATTTTGCAGACTTGCCACGATAGCTTTTGAGCTACTTAGGCATCCATAAAAAGGATGCTCCTTAACTCAAATATGTGCATGGGGCCTACAAGCTACGCAGTCGATCCCGCTTACGTACAGGACACAGGTGGGCAGACCTGGCACTGGCTAGTATGTATTGATGTATGAATATCTATATACTGTATGTATGTCGAGGTTGACTGTTACATACATAGATATTAACACACTGGCGCAAGGGATACTTGAATCCTTTCTGGCCTCACAAATTGTTCCATGCCATTGCTGGGACTCGACCCTATGGCACCGAATCGCCCGGAACTATGCAGACTTGCCACGATACATTTTGAGCTATTGAGGCATCCATAAAAAGGATGCTCTTTAACTGAACTATATGCATGTGTGTATGTATACATACATACATATACACACATATATATATATATAATATAATATAATATAATATGTGTGTGTGTGTGTGTGTGTGTGTGTGTGTGTGTGTACATATATTGTTTTCTCAAACTGATCTATGAGATACCCATTAACAGATTAGATTTTATTGTAAATATGGCTTGCACAGCTATCCATATTTAATGTCTTCTGGTACGGTCGTGCGTATTAACCGTCATGAATCAATAAACTCGTATTAGTTTTAACAAGGCAAATTATATACAACTGTGCCCGGTTCCGTTCACAAGACCATAACACCTCAACATCAAAACAACCGAATGATGTCCCATGAAGATACTTAGCATATGAAATATTAATTTTGTATGGGTCCCTTGCAACATCGCTCCTCTAAAGGGTGAAATGTCTACCTTTCAAGCCCGTACACCTGATTAATTTGACGTGAGGGCTCGCTAGTGGATGGGGAATCGTATTTAGAAGATAAAATAGAGTCTCTTCATTTCCAGAGCTGATATCAGAAGCTTCCGGATTAATTATTACTGATATGTTTACTATTACGCAAATTTATTTTTATTTTCCCGCTTGTAAACATGATTGCACACAAAGATTCAAGTCTCCAGTTTGCTTTTAAAGTAATATTTGAAACGTTGAAACTTTGGAACTTTATAACGGTACACTCATGCCGTCAAACGACTGCATATGAGGAATTATTGTACAATAGTTATTTACAGTGACAAGATGACAACAGGAGTTCTTCGTAGAATATATACAGACATAATTCAAAATAGCTATATACACATTTTTAAAATGAAGACACATGGTGACAGGACATTCAAACAAAGCGGAGATATTTTTGTATAAGTCAGTACTTTTAAAAGTATCAAATGGTATTGAAGATGTTTATCTATGGTTTACTGAATTTACTTGTAATTTCAGAAATGAATTTTGACATTTTACGGAGGGTGCTTATGCTATTATAATTAAACAGTTCTTTGAATGTAAGTGTGTTAGGGTTTTTTTTAATAGTAATATGACGTTATAAACCTTGCATGTATTCATAAAATAATTACATTTAAATAAGTTGCGATATGCATCTCCAGTATCATTTGTTTCGTACAATGTGCATAGTCTATTTTTGACTGGGATGCTATTCCAGCGTCATGTTTTCGTGAGTAAATAATGATTACATGTTCCGAATTTCAGAAGGTTGGTCCACAATTTTCGGGTAATTTAATAAAGTATTATTCGAAACTTAAAGTTCGTTTAAAAATACAAAGTTTTGCCTTTGGATATAGGCTCGATGTTGTTGTGCCATGTTTATAGGTACTGGTCTAATTGCCTTCACTTAACATGCTCTGTTTGTATTTTTATGGATGGAAAATTTGTCGACATATAAATATCTGACATGGCTAGGTTGTTTAACAAACGTATTAAGTTTTCTAGCCAGTTATAGCTGTGCCCGTTTGCAGTAGAGTCTTTTATCATATAATTAAGAAGTAAATTAGAGATTTATGTAGATTTACCTTTAACTATACGTGCCCAGAATGCTATAATTCTTTGATCTATAATTAGGTTTAATGGCGTTCTTCCAAGTTCCCCATATAACATAAAAATAGGCGTACCTTTTTTCACCGTCAATAATCGTCCAAGAAAAGTTATATGAATATTTGTTATTATGTCCACATTTTGGTATCCCCATATTTCACAGCCATATAAAAGTATTGGGAGGACCATTGAGTCAAATAGTTTAAGCTTGCAATCAATTGGCAAATTGTTATCCTAAAACAAAATATATTGCTTTAGTTGCACGCTGAGTTAAACATTGTTTTGTTATTTTAAATTAGTTTTGCTTATTGAACGTTAAATCTAAATATTTGTATTTTGTAACATTTTCAAGAGACTTATCTCCAAGAGTAAACTTTTCTTATAGTCATTTGCATTTCCATTAAAAAAAAAAAATTCACTATTTACTTTAAGTTTCCTTTTTTTGTGTGCAATATTCCCAAAAGGCATTTAGAGTTGGGGGTTGTTGTTTTTTTGGTGGGTTTTTTTTTTTCTTTTTCAAATCGTGAGCATTGGTTGCTAGTAGTGCAGTATCGTCGGCATATAGGAGACAGTGGTAAGTGGATACCGATGGCTAGGAAGCAATCGTTATCACCTATAGCGGTGGCTACCCCTGAGCAGTTAGAATTTAGTAGGTGGTTTTCTAAGCCATTTAAATCAAGTGAAAATAGGACAAGAGACACATTTTCACCTTGGCGGACCCCAGTGTTGCACAAAAATAATTATGAGCATTCGTTATTTACACTTATACAGGATTTTATGCCTTGATAGACTTTTTTGTTAATTCTAAGGAATTTGCCATTTATATTATAGTTTAATAATTTTTGCCAAAGGAAGCTTCTAGATATCGCATCAAATGCCTTTTGGAAATCAATAAACGCACAGAATAAATTGTGTTTTCTTTTTAAAATTTCGTTTAAAGAATAAATATTAAACAAATAGTCGGTTGTGAAGTAGCCTTTTCATAACTCAGTCTGGGCTTCAGTTAAGATATTATTTTCTTCTAGATAGTCATTTAGTCGATTATTTATGATCGGTGTAATTGGTTTTGAGGTACAGCATAATAAGGTTATTGGTCTATAATTTCCTGGCATAGAACTGCTTCCTTAATTTTTAAAGATTGGCTTAATCATTCCTATCAGCCATTCATTTGGGAAAATCTAGCATGATATTGACTAGTTATATATACATTGGCAACATTTTGTCTGCAGTATAATATTATCTATTCCGGAAGCTTTTCCATTTTCCATCTGTTGTATTGCATTTTCAATAACTCTTTCTTCAATTGGTTAATCTAGAGCGACATTATCTAATTCAAAAGTTTCAAAATTTGTATCTTGATTTATGTCATTATCCATAGAATCTCCTTCATTTACTTTTTCAAAATAGTTACTAAGTTTGTTTAGTGATGGGAAATTATTATTCACAGTTATTGGTTTTAATAATTTGGTAAAAGATTTTGGGTAATTTAATTTCAGATCGCGCATTTGTTTTTCTGCTTTGCATTTATGGGCTGCATTTTCCTTAAATAAACATTTCGTATATGCTCTGCTTGCTTTTATTAATCTCTGTTTGTACTGAATATGTTTTCTTTGCCGCGTGGTATTTATTTCGAGAAACAAGACAGGTGCCACATAGAGTCTATAAATAGATTTGTCATGACTTCATTCGCTTTGTTGTGTGCATCGTTCATGTCGTTACACAAAATACTGGAGATACTATCAAGTGATTATTGGTCAAACATAGTTTAAATAATATTTATTCCTTTTTTTTTCTGGTGGGATTGGTCGACAGGTTACAAGCCTATATTAGAATATTTCCGTACATTTTTTTTACAAACGAGCTGTGACACGATGACAGACTGATTACATATAATAACTAACAATAATAAAACATAATCGTAGATAATTAACATAAAAGAGAAATAAGACAGGTAGAGAAATGTAACAAAGAAAGAAATGTTTTATTTAACGACGCACTCAACACATTTTATTTACGGTTATATGGCGTCAGACATATGGTTAAGGACCACACAGACTTTGAGAGGAAACCCGCTGTCGCCACTTTATGGGCTACTCTTTCCGATTAGCAGCAAGGGATCTTTTATTTGCGCTTCCCACAGGCAGGATAACACAAACCAATACCTTTGTTGAACCAGTTATGGTTCACTGGTGGTTGCAAGTCGTTTACACCTACCCACTGAGCCTTGCAGAGCACTCACCCGGGGTTTGGAGAGAGAAATGTAACAGTGCTATTAAGTTTCAAAACGTTTAGTTTTAACAACAAAGTCATGAACAAATTTTAAAATGTCTATATTTTCCTGATTAGCTGAGTAGATAGCCAAGTAATAAAACGGTATGATTAACATGTAGATATTTCTGTAAATGGGTATTTCGATGCACGTTCAACAGAGGGCAGTGACACAAGAAATGTTCAGCATCTTCCAAATGATGTTCACAAGCACATTTTGGATTATCTCAGAGATGACGCTTACATTTATGACCATTTAGGTTGCTGTTACCCATTCTAAGTCGACAGTGTAGTATCTGCTGACGTCTTTCACCATAATAAAAGTATGATGGGATAGGTTAAGTTGCATTAGTTGCATGTTTGAACCTAATTAATGATTTACAATGTTTGATGTTAGAAGACGTATTATTCCATAATTTAAATGGAGAACGAAAGAACGAATTTGCAAACAGCGTTGTACGACAAAGTAAGTATTTAAATGATCTGCATTACGTAAATAGTATGGATTTGTTTCACCGATAGGTCGTGGTAAATGAAGAGCTAAGTAAGCAGGTAACAAGTTAACAGTTTAAACATCATGCATACTTTGTCAGGTCAGGTCATAGGGCTTTACGTGCACATTCAGAACAAGCTGTTGTAGCGCACGCCCGTCCAGGACAGGACATAACATGTGTTGTTAACGCCTTTTTAAGAGTGGTGCGAAACCGGTTTCTTTATAAATAAGATCGTGTGAAGTTCCCCTAACAACACCACAAATTGTTCTAAGAGCATCTAACTGAATATTTTCAAGGTTTTGTGCAAACTGTAAGGAACAGTTATCCCAAATAATATCAGCATAATCAAATACTGGAAGAATAAATGACATATTATTTCCAACGACTTTCTAGAAAGACGACATTTAAAAGACCTGAAGCAGTTTATCATTTTATTTGTTTTATCGATAAGACTGTTTATGTGATAATGCCAGTTAAAATGTCAGGCTCAGATGCTTATGGGATTCAACTTCCGATATCTGTACGTTATCTACAAATAGGGGTGGATTATTTGTAGCAGAACATTTGCGACTAAATATGATAGTTTTAGTTTTTTCTGGACTAAATTTAACCAACCACGTTTTGGCCCAAGTATTAATTTGCTCAAGGTCTCTGTTAAGAATATTTGCACAGGCCTCTGGGTTTTCGACTGATATACAAAGAGAGGCATCGTCAGCAAAAGTTCGTATGTTGGATGTAATTCCATTTGCAATATCATTGATATAAATCAAGAACAAGATTGGGCCAAGCACAGAACCCTGCGGGACACCAGAAGAAATTTTGTTTGCCCTCGTAGAATGACCATGTATTACTACACACTGTTTACGACCAAACAAATAGCTTTCAGACCATTTTAGAAGTTTACCATTTGTTCAAACAGATTCCAATTTATAAATTAGACCCTTATGCCAGACCCTATCAAATGCTTTACTTATATCACAGAATACTGCTAAGACCTCTTTCCTCCATCCATTTCCTGGCAAGTAAAGTGGTAAAAATCAATAAGTTGGTTAATGGTTGAATCATCAGGAATGAAATCAGATTGGAACTGTGCTATGATTTTATTATCTCTAAAGAAGTTAAAAATATTTTGAAAATGAAGTTTTCAAAACGTTTTGAAATATTACTTGTGAATGGGGCTCACATTAGCAAATTTCCAAGAGGACGAAAAAAGATAACGTTACAAAGATAAATTGAAGATACTAGTAAGAGCGTAGCAAGTAATTTAAGTAATCTGTTGCTAATTAAATAGGGGCCTGAAGATTTGGATACGTCCAGTGATTTCAGTATATCTTTTATGTCGTTTTGATTTAAATGTATCTTCTCTATGGAGTTTTGAGTAACCTTATCAATAGTTGGCAGAGTTTGTGGCACATTGTGAAGCATAGATAGTTTTATATTTAAAAAAGTAATTAAATGCCGAAATTATCTCTTCAGGTTTGTGAATAATCTCATTGTCCACAATCAACGGGGTAATTGATGAGCTAACAGAACCAATATATTTTTAGATAATTATTAATAAGTCTCCACCAGTTTTTATGACCGATAGTATCTGAACTATTAATGTTATTATCTTTTTTTTAAATATTCGATTTTAGCTTTCCTTATTTCCGTTATGCCCACTCCTCCTGGGTATTTCTAGTTTTAGCCCTATTATGACATTTATTTCTTTGTCTAATTAACCTTCTTATGTAACCATTCATAAAGGGTTTATCTTTAGGTCTAATGGTGACAACTTTACTAGGGATAAATAGGTTAGCTGCATTTAATAAAATATCAGTTAGTTTTAACGTTATTGTCTGAACAGATTTAGACTGAAATACATCATCCCAATTTATATCGGAAATATGTGATTTTAGACCCAATACATCTGTAGCCGAATAGTCCCATATAATTCTTTTAAAAGAATATTTTTCCGTATCATTAGACATACACCCAATGTGAACTGTAACTGGAGAATGATCACTACAGAATGGTGTAAGCACGTCGGATTTCGTAATAAATAATGGACAAGATACAACAATTAAATTAATAATACTTTTACTATGCTTAATGATTCGTGTGGGTTCTGTAATTAATTGTGAAAGCTGAAAACGAGCCCATAAATAAGTTATATTTACATTATTTCGTTCAAGTACATTCGTATTAAAATCCCCAACGATCACAACCTTATTTATACGATCATCAATACCATTATAGAAAGGTTCTTCAATTAAATCCCATGAATCAATTTTGCTAGAAGGAGCACGATAAAATGTGCCAAGTAATATTTCACAATTTTCATTGTTGATTTCAACCCAAAGGGCTTCTAAACCATGAATATCCATGTCTGTTCTAGGTTTCGAGATAATATGTTTTTTTTACCATAGACTGCTACGCTAACCTATGTATTATCAGTTTTATCTTTGCCATAGAGTTCTTTAAAGCCTTCAATCGAAATATCTTCATTTATAACACTTGGATTTAAATTAGTTTCAGTAATAGCAATCACATCATAATTATGCAATTCGGCTTCAACAAGATCAACTTTCGACACTAAACCGTTAACATTCAAGTGGGCAACAGATATACCATTAGATTTTGTGCTATGGCAAACATAGCCAGGATTTACATGGACATCACCAGCTATGAATAATTGCATGAGAACTAACAGTATACCTCGATCCCCCAAGAATAGATAACTGAAAAAACCCCACATAAAATCAATAGTGTGTCCACTTATTGACAAATTGCTATCTATTGTCAGATATCCAGTCACGAATATATGTTTGTTGAATCTACAGTTTTATGTCTATTTGCATTAATTTCATCTGTTAATGTGAGAGCTTGATAGTGATATGAATAATGAAGGTCAAAGCGCAGTGTTCATCTGAGAACAGTGGGTCAAAATGACAAACCTGGAAATGATTTATTAGGTTAAACATTCGGTGACTACCAATAACATAATCAACGACACTACTGTCTTTGCATGTTAGTTTTCCAATATATTTTTCATTACCTAATTTACCATTAGTTATGTATAGATTATGTGTTTTACACAGATTTAGACGCTGTGTGCCATGGCTATTTATTGTCCTTGTATTTTAACTTACTCTATGTTTTGGGGCATTATATGACTCTAGTTTAGTTATACCATTACAGAAATCTATTATGTTATTATCTATTCTATAGGGAATATCAGCTTCTTCATCAGTTGTGATATTGTCTGGCAAACATTTTGTTCTTGCATTAAAATCACCAAGTAACATTAATGGACTTCCTAATTTTATTTGCTGGTTTATTTCATTTTCAATAATAGTAAATGTATTTTCCTTGTAATAAGTCGAATTCATTGGGGATTATAAAGATTACCAATAAGCATTTTTTTCCATGTAGGCCTATATTCTCACCTGGGATTTGGAGCCAAAATACAAGTTCTGATTTGTGAGTGACATCAATATTGAAACTGGTGACTGACTCATCTTTGATACCAATAGCTATGCCACCAGAGGGCCGTAGTTTGTTTTGACGGTGATTCAGGTAAACGGTATAACCAGGTAGAAGAATTGAAAGTTTATCCGATTCATCCATTTTAGTTTCAGTAAAGCACAAGATATCATATTTGAGGATATTTGCAACAAATTCAGGAATCAGTAATTTGCTTCTGAGCCCACATACATTTAAACTTTAAAAATGTATAGATTCCATATTACTTAATTTCTTTTGCTGGTATGTAATAATTGTATTTCTATCTCGTTTATCGGTATTAGTGGACACATTGTCAGTAACACCAATGGGTGGGGTGTCAATATTTGATACAAAGTTCATATTTGGAAAGATACATTTGCAAATTTGTTAGGATGGTTGTCGTTCAGTATACCAAAGTTATTATTTGAAATATTGTTTAATAATATCAAAGTCATGGTTGTCAATAGGTGTTCAGAACATCTCTGGAAAAGTGCTCAACATTTTTCATACTTGAAGAAGATATATCATTACTAATAACATCATCACTAAAAAGGTTAACATCATGTGGTACACAGTTCATCACTGGGGTAAGTGCATTTCTCAGAATATCCCTGGGATGGTTGTCATCATGTGGTACACAGTTCATCACTGGGGTAAGTGCATTTCTCAGAATACCCCTGGGATGGTTGTTATCATGTGGTACACAGTTCATAACTGGGGTAAGTGCATTTCTCAGAATATCCCTGGGATGGTTGTCATCATGTGGTACGCGGTTTATAATCGGGATAAGTACAGTTCTAAAAGTATCACTGGGATAGTTGTCATCATGTGACATACAGTTCACATTTGTAAAAGGTAGGTTGTTACTAATAATAACATCATCACTGGAATGATTATCACTATGTGTTACAGAATTCATAACTGGGGTATGTATATTTCTCAAAATATCCCTGGGGTAGTTTTCATCATGTGACCAATCTGATTAAAATTAGCTCTACTGGTCTACCAGTAGACCTAACAGCATTGCGTGGACTCCCGTGTCCAGGTGACATTTTATCTATAAATAACAATTTAAATATCGACCAATTACACTTCGCCTTTTATAGCGTTATTCGGGAGCATACAAATTCTAAAAATATCGGGCGAGACTGTTTATGCAATAGGCGAACTTGTTGGTCTATTTCAACACTGGAAAAACAGGGGGGGGGGGGGGGGGGGAGTGCAGTAATAAACTCTGGATTGTATACTAGTATACCATCACGGGGTATTTTTCGTCTTGAAACGAATTTTATATAAAATTTTATATTGCAATTAGTTTCCGGCATACTTCGTAATTCACCCGAATCATTTCGTATACCTTCGGCATAATCCCGAATGTTTTCAAATTCTTTTCAAATCACTGGCATGATTTTGCAAGTAAGGTTTTGATTGGTCGAATGAAAGGTCAACTGGACATGAGCTCCAACGGGCTGCTGTTAGATCCACATGTAATAGTGGAGCTAATTTTAATTAGATTGATCATATGACATACAGTTCATATTTGGAAAAGGTAGGTTGTCACTAATAATAACATCATCACTGGAATGAGTATCACCATGTGTTACACAGTTTATAACTGGAGTGAGTACATTTCTATAAATAGCATCAGCATGGTTTTCAGCATTGATACAGAATTAATAACCTGGGTAGGCCTATGTACATTTCTAAAACAACCATTGGGGTAGTTATCATCAAGTGGTATACAGTCCATATTTGAAGAAAATAGATTTTTACTACTAATAATAACATCATCACCAGGGAGGTTATCATTATGTGGTACACAGTTCATAACGGGGATACATGCATAGCTAATTTATCACTGGGATGAATGTCACCATATGTTACCAGAATCATAACTTGGGTATGTGCATTTCTCAAAATATCAATGAGATGATTGTCAGTATATGTTACAGAATTCATAACATGAGAATGTACATTTCTCAAAATATCAATGAGATGATTGTCAGTATGTGTTACAGAATTCATAACATGAGAATGTACATTTCTCAAAATATTACTGGGGTGGTTATTATCAATTATTATACAGCTCATAGTTGGAGAAAATTGATTGTTACTAATAACATCATTACTGGAATGATTATCACCAGGTGTTAACACAGTTTATAACTGGATACATACATTTCTAAAATTATCAGAATGGTTGTTAGCGTTTGTTACAGAATTTTGAGAAAATATATTAATACTAATGACAACATCATCATTGGAGTGATTATCAACCTATGCTTCACAGTTAATAACTTGGGTAAGTACATTTCTAAAATTATCTCTTGGATAGTAATGTTACAGTTGTCAACATGTGTTACACAGTTCATACTTAGAGAAAGTGGATTTTTTCTAATATTATTTAATATCATCACTGGAATAATTATCACTATGTATTTCAGAATTGATAACATGTGTAAGTACATTTCTAAAATAATCACTAGAATGGTTATCACCATGTGTTCATACTAAGAGAAAGTGGATTGTTTCTAATAATACCATTATCACTAGGATGGTTATCATCATGTGTTACATAGTTCATACTGAGAGAAAGTGGATTGTTTCTAATAATATCATCATCACTGGGTTTGTTATCATCATGTGTCACATATATCAAACTTGAAGAGAGTGAATTATTTATAATAATATCATCATGTATTACAAAATTCATTACTGGGGTATATGCATTGCCAAAAATATCACTTCGGTGGTTATCGCCATGTGTTACGCTGTTCTTAACAGAGGTAGGTGTTACACTATTAATAACATCACTGGGATGTTTACCCTTTGACTGATTGTCACCATGTGTTACAGAGTTCATATCTGGTATATTTACATCACTTGTATTATTACTGGGGTGAATGGGAATGGGAACTGTTTTAACGTGCCCATATCCCAGAGGTTCAGGCACGCCCACCACGGATTCAGTCACCAATATCGCCAGTGACCGACTCCGGAGCAGGAGGGAACTGGGGTGATTTAGGTTGTTCATGATTGGGTAATTTGAAATATACTTTAGGTGATTGACAACATATGTGTGAGAATTCACATTTGGTATGTTTTCATCATTTATGTTATTAATAGAATTTTTGTCACCATGTGTTTTGTATGTACAATATGAATAGCAGAGTTCATATTTAATATGGGGGTAGCTTTTAGGTTTTCATTTGGGTGATTGTGTTTTGAGACACAGTTCATATTTGACAGATATGTAATGGTATGCATATTACATTTAACCTTGTAAGGATGAGTTTTAGTATATTTTCAGAGCCATGTGGACTGGTCACACAGTATGTGTGGTTTTGAGAAGACTATGGTATATTAACAACAGGTGTGCGAGACACACTATAACTGTCGGTAGGTCTATGAGGGTGGCGAAGATCTTCTTGCCTGTTCTAGCTATCAACATCTGTGGGCATACCCGCAAATCTGTGTTTGTCACTGGTGAGTAGTGAGGCCCTGTGCTGTGTCTTCCCCTTTTCCTGAGTTGTACCTGGTTTTCTTGATGCAGTGTTGGAGGCTGGGAGGATGTTGATTGCTGGGATGGTGTTGGTTGCTGGGCTGGAGCTGGAGGCTGGGCTGGTACTGGGGGTTGGGATGATGCTGAAGGCTGATATGGTGCTGAAGGCTGATATGGTGCATGTGGCTGAGGTGGTGCTGGAGTCTGGGGTGCTGCTGATGGCTGGGTTCGATACATATGATCGTTTTCTGTTCAGTTGGGGATGTATTCTCTACCTTCAGTAAACAGGAGATAAACCTTTAGAAAAGCTTTCTTCTTGTTCCTGCGAGCATGTTTGTATATGGGATACAACTGTTTACGTCTGTCCCTTATTTCTTGGGGGAACTGATCATTCAAGCCATAAGGTTTTCAGACCAGCATCTTAGCAGCTTTTAAAAAACATTCTTTGTCACTGATTTTTACAAAATGGGCTACGGTAGTTCGTGGTCTCGTGTGTGATTCGCGAAAAGGACAAAGTCGGTGGTTACCTGGAAAGGCGCATTTTTGTAATATCCAGCTTCTGTTGGGCCGCCGTCTTCACCTTTGTAAAACAGGAGGCTGAACCGCATTGATCTGGTTTGGAGATACAGTATTTCATTATGAAGTCGGTCGTTTTCGTCTTGTGTTTCTTTTAGGTTTTTGGACAGATAATAAATATCTCCCTGAGTGGTTTGCATGTTTTTTCAAGACATTCGACAGACTTTTTTCACAAAGTTTCTTTCTACACTAATTTCGTCGAAACTGTTACTAAGAAACTGACAGCTGTCCTTAATTTTATCAATCCATTCATGTGCAGATTTGAGACCAAACTTTAGCGACTCAAGTGAATTTTCTATTGTGTTAATTTTATGTTCTATGTTTTCAAGCCTTTCAGTTCTTTTAACAGTTTTATTGGTGGTGGGCGAGAGTTTTAAAATTTGTTCGTTAGTAGAGGCAATTTGGTCACAAAGACTTTGTACCCATAATGGCGGAGCGGTTGTTGTTTGTTGCATGACGGTTGCCAAGGACACGTAATCTTGTTGACCTGTCGTATATACCTGTTGATTCGGCTGATTTAGAACATGCATTTGAAAGTTTGGGTTACCATATTCTAGTGATTTCGTTATGTCCGAGAACTTAATTGTGGTCGTGAGATTAGCGGGACTAAGGCTGTTCTCGCTTTTTGTTGACGTTATTTGCTTTTGTTGTTTAGGCTGTTGTGTTGTAATGGGCGCGGCCTGCCGAGTTTGTAATTGCTCGTTGTTCGTGTATCTGGGCATATTCTCACCTCAAATGTGTAGTGATGTGTTCCAGGTGATGTTCGACACGTATTTGTGGCGGTATTACCTCAGCTAAGGCATCTGCGTCAAGAAGGTTCTTGTATTTTTTTGGCAACATAATTTTGTTGCACATGTCGCCATTTTGCCACGTGTTATCGGGTGGTCCATGAAAACAACGGGCTTACCACCAATATATTATATCATCGACGACCACGTTGACATCCTAACGGAGTGTACATATCTTGGGACTTGTGACGGAGACAGCCGTCTGCACATTAACTTTTGATCGGGGTCGGAAACAACTAGAGTAGCACTTTAATGATCGAAAGCCATTGCATGGAGTACTTAACCCAAGAAGGTTCCCCGTATTAGTTAGATGGTATCTGTATTATTGATAGTTTTAGAGAATTAGTGTGAACATTATTTCGCCACACCTCCATAAATGACAGAACTGTCAAAGATAAGGACCCAGCTGCAAAACTAAAAGAGGGGATATAAGCTTGGAGTTCTTTAGGTATAAGGGCTTGGGTGGCAACCACTTACAGGGAGGAGGTGAAAACGCTGTCAGCTGATCGAACTGTATTAGTCCAGTTCACATAGGTAACTATGTTTTACTGCTCTGTGGTAACTGAAAGTTATTTTGTTGTGGCATTCAAGTATTATAATTATGTGTATTCTTGTTATGCTTAGTGTCGGAAGGACAGCTGGTAATCTAAGTCAGACCGACTAAAGTAAACAGTAGGCGTCGCTTACCCCCAAAAACTAAATAAAGGTTTATAATATCGATAACTGGTAATCCTAGTCCCATGACTTGGTAAACTGTAGGTTATTTGAATATAAGAGGTGTGGGAAAGACAGCTGGTAATCTAAAGTCAGAACGACTAAAGTAAACTGTAGTCGTGTCTTACCCAGAAGTTACAAATGCTGTAACCTTTACCTGGTATTCCATAACACATATTTGAAATTAAACGTGTATTGTTGTCTTTTTAGTGAATTTAACTTTGGTTAATAGTATATATATATATATATATATATATATATATATATATATATATATATATATATATATATATATATATATATACGATCTTGTTCCCTGAATACTCCTAGAGCCAAGCCACTCAGTGAGGAAACTACACGATACAGGGAGATCTATTATGTATAGGTTGGGATATTTGGAGAAATATTGTTACACCCGTTGCGGGTTTTCGATTATGTTGCCGGGACACTGAGTGGTGGAGCAGTTGCCGGTAACGGCGTTGGAACCTCCGTAACAGGACTCATCATTGTTTTATACATACAAATGTTATTCAAAGTAGTTTAACCTTTTTCTCACAGTGTTGGTTTTATTCAGAGTATTTTAACCTTTCTATATTGATGTTGATCATCACTTTAGTGCTGCAGGTACACGCAATAGCCGATGTATTGTTCGTGTGGGGTGTCGTTAAACATATAGTGCATTGTATTGTATTGTATTCTATTCTTCTCTTTTTTCTACTCTAATTTTTTCATCCAGTGTTCGTTCGAATCACTGTCTATTCTAAACTGAAATAAATTAAATACAACTGTCAGTATAAGTAGCAAAATTACAGGATATATACCCTCGTGGCAGTCTAGTCGCTATTTACGAAACACGAGTTTTAAATTATGTAAATAACATTTTAGACGACCCATTATATTTTAAATGAGGAATATATTCGTGTAGCTACTGGTGGGAGATTTAACGTTCCCAGAACAAATAGTAACGTATATTGTTTTAACTACCATTACTGTTTTTATGTGGTTGAATTCCTCCTTTCTTTGAACTTAAATTAATTGATTTTTGAATTCACCAATTTATGTATTTCACCTATCTTGTGTGTATGTTGTGAGTGTATTGTCTTTTCTATTTTATTTTCTTATGTGTGTTATGTTCTCTGTCGATGTAAGACAAATTCTCTCTAAGGTAATACATTATTGTGCTGAATTGTATTGTATTGTATTGTATTCTGAAATTCAAAGTCTACGGTCTCGGAATCTAAAATAATAATCGTAAGCACATTGTACTGCTTTTACTTACTACGTATCCATTTTGAGGACACTCTCAATTATATATTTATCATAGCTAACAACGCAAATCGTCCTACTAAAACTTTTAATATCGATCAGAAAGACACCAAAACTGTTTTCCGTAAATCCATCAGTTGTATAAAATGTTTCAGTTTTGAATCTGATACTTTGATGCAGTCCGAAAAGAAAGAGGGCCTGTTCTCAGTTACACAAAATGGCGGACAACGTTTCATTTCATTTCAACTTTATTTTCGTTCTTATATCCAATTAAGGTTCAAGCACGCTGTCCTGGGCACACACCTCAGCTATTTGGGCTGTAGGTCCAGGACAGTGGGTTAGTTGTTAATTGTTAGTGGCTAGTAAGAGAGACGAGGGTGTAGTGGTCTTACACCTACCCATCGAGTCGTTAAAACTCACTCTTGGTGGGAGCCGGTACCTGGCTGTGAACCCTGTACCTACCAGCCTTATGTCCGATGGCTTAACAACGACAACACCGAGGCTGATACAACGTTTCATGTCAATTTTTGTTTTTTAAATTAAAAAAAAATCAGGATACCAAAGAAAGAAAGAAATTATTAATTGCGTCAAATATAGTTATATAGAGAAATAATTATTCATGTACTGAAGTTAAACAATAACCATTTGGCAATGCTGTTATATGTTTAACAAACATAGCATCGCAAATGTATTTGCATTGCTCTATGTAATAAAACTTCATTCCTTGATGGGTTTTTTAAAATACATGTTGATGCCTATTTTATTTTGTTCACTATGCCAAAAGTGTGAAAGACATTCATCAATCTTTTAAATACGGTTGCATGATAAATAAAAGCCATTGTATGTAATATTTTATTATTATTATTTTATTTTGGAGATTCTGTTCTTCAAATATCGGAATGTTTCAATGGGCCACCGTCACGATACAATGATCATAGTAAACACAATCTATATAAACAACATAAACTATTTATACGACAGATAAAAAAAGGTATACCAAAGGTCAAGTAAGTAAGGATATGGAAGATGTGTGGCAGTCTTCTACTTTAGGCATCTCACAGTGATTCACACAAAGTTAAAGTTTGTTTTGTTTAACGACACCACTAGAACACATTGATTTATTAATCATCGGCTATTGGATGTCAAATATTTGGTAATTTTGACATATAGTCTTAGAGAGGAAACACGCTACATTTTGTTCAGTGGTCTTTTATATGCACCAACCATCAGACCGGATGACACATACTACGGCCTTTAATACACCAGTTGTGGTACACTGGCTGGAACAAGAAATAGCCCAGTGGGACCACCGACGGGGATCGATCCCAAACCGACCGCGCATCAAGCGAGCGCTTTACCACTGCCATACTAGAGACCAAAAACTATAACAAAATAATAATAAAATAACCCTAGATGTCTTGAAATGCACTCAACAATTAAAATTCAATATACCCAAGGCACAAAACCTTTTGTTTTTCGAAAAGTGCACCCGGCGCTCTGTAAAATGACACATATATCTAGGTCGACAACCTAGCCAATGTTTACCATTTGCCAGAAGTTGGTCTCAGAATGGAATAGAAGAAATGTTTAACGACACCCCAGCACGACAAATACATCGGCTATTTGACAAGGTACACACTACGACAAGCAGTAACAGGAAGGAAGGATGGAAATGTTTTATTTAACGACGCACTCAACACATTTTATTTACGGTTATATGGAAGGAAGGAAATGTTTTATTTAACGACGCATACAATACATTTTATTTACAGTTACTAGTATATGGCGTCAGACACATAGAAACCCCTGTCGCCACTTTATGGGCTACTCTTTTTGATTAGCAGCAAGGATCTTTTATATGCACCATCCAATAGACAGTAGATCACATACCATGGCCTTTGATGTACCAGTCGTGGTGCACTGGCTGGAGCGACGGTTATATGGCGTCGGAATATGGTTAAGGATCACACAGATATTGAGACAGAAAACCCGCTGTTGGAACTTCGTGGGCTACTCTGTTCGATAAGTAGCAAGGGATGTTTTATATGCACCATCCCACAGACACGATAGCACATACCACGGCCTTTGATATACTAGTCGTGGTGCACTGGCTGGAAGGAGAAATAGCCCAACGAGAGCAGTAACAGATTGAACATTTACTCGAACTGTAATTAATTTTAATAAAATTATTATAGCAATTAGTAAAAAGTTAATAGAATAAATTAAAAATAAATAAATGAATAAATTACAAGCCAAAAAAAAAAGAGAGAGTACATGGCGAGACGTCTGTCCTCATCGCAAGTTAGCTTGGAAGTGAAGAATAATAAAACAGATTTTATAAACTGGTTAATAATTCATATAAAATATTATATCTATAGTATGAAAATGTAGTTTTAAAAAGGCTCCTTTAGATACTGATGCTCGAAACCTTCGTGGTATAGGAGCATGTAAATATTTTATTGATTTAGATACTGATGAGAACCTCTGGTTTTACATCTGCTTATTTTTAATTAAATTATTTTATTTTTTAAAATGCATATGTCTGCTATATATATCTTCGGTATTTACGTGTGGAATATATTTGTTTTTAATGCGAGTATAAAGGGACGATTTATAAGCAAAAATACTATGGAGTTTTGTGAATTAAATACAATTCCTAGTTTGTTGCTAACAATTGATTTTGAAAAGGCATTCTACACTGTTGAACGGGAATTTATTGAAAAACGCGGGCGGGATTTAGCTCAGTCGGTAGAGTGCTCGCGTGAGGTGCTTGCGTCGCAGGATCGAACCACTTCGGTGAATCCATTCAAGCAGTGCATCATAACTGGTCAAAGGTCGTGGTATGTGCTCTTCTGTCTGTAGGAAAGTGCATATAAAAGAACCCTTGCTACATTAGGAAAACGGTAGCGGGTTTCCTCTGATGACTACGTGTCAGAATTACCAAATGTTTGACATCCACTAGCCGATGATTAATTAATCAATGTGCTCTAGTAATATCATTAAACAAAACAAACTTTAACTTCATTGCTAAAACGTTAGAACGAAGGAAGTGTTTTATTTAACGACGCACTCAACACATTTACGGTTATATGTCGTCAGACATATGGTTAAGGACCATACAGGTAAAGAGAGAGGAAAGCCGGTGTCGCCACTTCATGGGCTACTATTTTCGATTAGCAGCAAGATAGCTTTTATATGCACCGTCCCACAGACAGGATAGTACATACTACGGCCTTTGTTAACCCAATAACCCAATAATCCTAAAACGACCGGGCATAAGGCGAGTGCTTTAACACTGGGCTACGTGCTAAAACGTTACAGTAAAAGACAATGGGTCGATTTATTGTCTACACTGATTGACCATACAGGCACTGTTACTAGTGTTGATCCCAAACATGCTTATGTGTGCTATATATACATATTCAGTATATTTGTGTTGAATATTCAACTAAGATGCGAATCGCAAACCGGCACGAAACATTGGCTCCAACAATTCCAAAAGTTTTAGAAACAAATCCAGAAATAAGAAAAGGAAATATATAAAATACATAAAATATGTTTATTTATTTGCTTATAAATATGACCACGACTTTTTTTCTTCATGCTATTCAACATTACATTTATAACATGACAGTCAATATTAACTAAGCAATAATAAAAATATATAGTATTATATCACAGTAGTGTTTCTGGCATAACTAACTATACGAAAATCACTGAAATTATCACAACCGATAGCAAAAGATGCAAGAAAGTACAGGCATGGCGGAAGCACACAGACATTGGGGGGGGGGGGGGGGGGGGCTGACTGAGATCGACGGCGCAAATCAATTTTTCTAGGGGGTTCAGAGGTATGCTCCCCCGTAAAATTTTAAAATCTAGATGTCGTGAAACGCAATTTCCTGCATTCTACATGCAAAATTTATCTCTGTCTTAATATTTACTACCAATAATATTTTTTTATTCAGACCCCCCCCCCCCCCAGCCCCCCTGCTCCGCCATGCCTGAAATATCGAAAGTGTGAGGGGTCTCTGTAATCGTCTACGGTAGTCCAGAGCCTCCTCCGAATTGCCGGTCGTTCAGTATTTGAGATTTTCTAGGAGTGGCCAAAAGGACAAGAGCTTATTGTTGTCCCAGGTTTGGTTGGTTCTAAATAACATCAAGCAAGTAATCTGTAAATAATTTGGCACATTTTGTAAATAAATTAAAATATTGTATGTACAAACGTGTGATCATAACAATGTAGTTAAAACAGCCCAGCCGATAATATCTATCCTAAATCTTTGAAAATATATGACGTAACAAGTAACAACCAGCCACTAGTCTTGCATTAAAGCCGCTGATCCTAGTGTCAAAGGTACATACCTCTGTTTTTCCCGGGGTTCGGGTTCGGGCAAATTATTAACATGCTCATTTGCTACTAGAACTTCAAGCATGTCTGTCCCGGGGCCGAGCTTTGGATAGCCAGAAGTCTGCTCCGAGTCAGAAATTTAACGGGACAATTTTGATAATTACTTTAAAAAAATTAAAAATAAATAGGGGGACAAATTTGAACAATAATATATTTTGTTTGGTGTAGTTCTAAATATACAATTTAATAAAAATACCAAAAAATAATAACCACCGCATACTTAATTCAAACACCAAATTTGTGTACGGGCTATTCAAAAAATAAAATATTAATAATATTTAATATATTAAATTAAGTCCTGACTGGGGGGAAAAGGGGCAAATTAAAGGGTGGGCAAAGGAAGTTTCTGTTTTTCCCTTTTGCTTTTAATTATAATAAATTAAAGTTTGAGTTACTATAAACACTAAGGCAAACAAAAGCACATTGGATTTGCTAAACTTGTTAATGTTGAAAACAAAATGTAATAGCCGATAATATTTTACACTTTCTAGTAACGTGATTCAGCGACTTTAAGTAGCTGTTTCTTGTCCCCTCTTAATGTTTTCACTATGTAGCAATGTAAGTATGCAGGAATCAATATATTGGTATATGTAGTAGTGTTTGTGAAATATTGATAATGGGATAGCCTCCCTTGGCTTGTGTGGCGAGTGGACAGTTGGCTGATGCAATTATTAAAAACACAAATTATTTAATCATTTAATATTATTAGATCAAATTTTTATTAGCTAATCTGAATGAATTAGCATTTTTAAAATCGTATCGTTGCATACGTCAGAGTCAAAAGTATGTTTTGACACTATCACTTATTCACGAGTCATTGTATCAAGTGTAAGGAGGGCTGCCACATTCCCGAATGATACATCCTCCGTACAGTCGAAGACTGAGCTCATTAGAAATTTATGTTGATATGCACACATAAAACTCTGTCCAAACAGTGATGATATCAGGTGTTCGCGAAAGATTAACATATCCTGCCACACCGGTGGCACCCGTCACCAGTACAGCCAATAACGGCACTCCTTTTTTCAGTCGGAACCTCCACTATCCCCGCAAGACAAATAACAAAATTGTGACACCCACGTTCTCTTACCGCAATTAATGTTTATCAGTGTGAATTGTACAAAAAATAATAATATAATAAAGAAAAAGAAATGAAATGAAGTAATTAATTATACTAAAAGGAAATAAACTGAAACAGAAATGAATGGATGATATCTTAATTATCTTACAGAGACCGAAATTTGCCGAAATTCCTGCCAGACATTCGGTCAGGCAAGCTACACAATCTACCGACCTGAATCAAAACCTGTTGGACCAAACAAAATTTACTCACATCAATGTATGAACATTAACCTAAATTAACCAGAGGCGGATGGGGGGGGGGGGGGGGCTTAAATTTTGTGATAGTTATAATTTTATTATATATTAAGGTCCCTTGGCATTCCACCTCATGTCACTGGGCCTCCCCCTAAATGGATTTTCTGGAACCGCCACTGTTAACTGCCTGTCCGACGGGATGACAGATGTGTGTGTGTGGGGGAGGGGAGGGGAGGGCGGAATCTTCCGGTGCGAGGCAAAAACCGGTTGGCTCGGCAGTATTTCGACTACTGGCTTATGCTTTTCTCGTTACATACTCAGCTTGTCGTAAGGAAGGAAACACGTTTACTACGGAATGAGACAGAATATGGAATGTCAATATTATCTCTACTTGTTAAACAGCTAACAACCTAGAAGAAAGCATTACAGCTAATTTTTAATATGAATATAAATTAAAGAAAAATTGGCGTGGTTTTTTTTTTAGTTGTGTATTTTTGGGGGTGTATATATATATATTTTTTGCTATAGATATAGCCATATAAAGTAAGACGTTTTGTGAATCTAAATACTTTTATCGTTCATCCACAGAAACACGTAAAGCTAAAATCAGTTCAGGAACGTGTGCAGAGGGGGTTTGAGGTTTTCGAAAAACCATGCTTCAAGAAAATGTTCTTTTCTTTAAAGCCGCACACCCTAGTTCCATCCAGCGAAAATAAATTATAATTTGGTTAATCTACAAACCTGTAACACACTTAGATCACGTTTTTATCAAATGGAGTGAAAAAGCAGGTTTTATATCAATAAATACCATGGGAATCCCCATGTCCCAATTGCTTGAAATAATTTTGAAAGTTAGTATTCTGATGTCACCGGTAGAAGCACAACAATGCCTACGTCACGACAAATTTCACAGACTTGGGGTGCGTTCGTTTCACCTCTCCTGGACATGTTCCAACTGTTCTGTCCTGGTTGTATCCCCTCTCCAGATATCGTGAGACTTAGCAAAATTATTGGTTTTAAGGGTTTGTAACGTTTTGTATTGAGACACTTACTTGTCTGAACTTTATTATTACTGAAAATGTTCACGAACTGTGAAGAAAAATCTCACAAATGAACAACAACAAATCGGATGTTGATTGCGCGAACCGTGCACGAGAAAACAAACCGAACCAAAATGATAACGGTCACGTGATATACCAACGTCTGTGACATTAAAAATAGATTGGACCTCGCTTGCTTAACGGTTTTTTCTCGACAACACGTTTTGTGAAAAAATGCAAAAAAATGCATTTCGTGGTTTTACAAACATCAGGATTACCAAAAAGCACTTCAGGTGAATGGAAATGTGTATTCTAAATAATAAAATGTAAGTAAAGTGCAATTTTATTTGTGAAAAATGGGGTTTAATAGCAAAAAACAACGCCGTAATGGTTAACAAAAAACGTAACTAGGGTGTGTCCCTTTAATATATTTTGCGAGGAAGCACATACTAAAATCTTCGTTCGCCAGTCTAGAACCCCCCCCCCCCCCCATCCCCCACGCCCATCACAATTTCGTGCACATGCGCCAGCAGTTTACCTTGTTTCCAAAATTCCATTCAGAAAATTTTATTATCAAAACATCCGTCTCCAGAGATTTAAGGAACAAAGAAGGTACACGTATACTGGATGCACCAGACCTCATTAGCGCCCTTCTCTAGTGTTAGCTGTACACATCGGTAACCATGTATTTGCTTTCCAGCATCCTAGCTACGTCAACCTTGCGAATTTTCCTCAAAGCTTTAATCAGGTGGACCACATCCCCCCGCCTGTTGAAAGTTCGCCATTTCTCTAGACTCTTCATAGCCTGCTCTTCATCAGTCCAGTCCCGCCGCGCTCCTATAAGGTCCATTGTCTGGAGGTCGTTTTTTCGTCTGCTTTTTGTTCGCGCTGGGATGAAGGGCAGACGTTCATACAACTGCTTCCAGTCTGATGCTACGCCAACGGCGGCAAATTTACAAGCTTCTTCGAGGTTATCTGCAATTATAAATGTAATTTGTTTTTAAATCGACTTCTGCTGCGTAGTTGCCAATGGTGTTGCCAGAGGCGTAGCCAGCCTTAGGCAGACGAGGCGCTTGCCTCGTCTTGAATTTCCCCAGATTTATTTTATTTTTCCTATGACACTGATATTTATTTTAAAGGTCTCGGTTTGCCTGTTTTTTCCTCTCTGGCTGCGCCCCAGGTTGCTATAATCCAAACCCATTTTTGAATGTCCACATCCATTTGGTTCAGACATGTCTGCCCTGGATTCCCTCTCTGATATGACCAGAGGATTGACCGACGGCAGATTAGTTGCTATTTTCATTTTCTTCCGTATATCTAATTAAGGTTCAAGTTCGCTGTCCTGGGCAAACATCTCAGCTATCTGGGATGTCAGTCCAGAACAGTGGGTTAGTGGTTAGTGTGAGAGAAAAGGGTGTAGTGGTCTTACACCTACTCGCTGAGCTGTTAAAACTCGCTATAGGTGGGAGCCAGTACAGGGCTGCGAACCCTGTACCTACCAGCCTTATGTCCGATGGCTTAACCACGACGCTACTGGGAGCGGTTTTAGTTGCTATACGGCGTAAGGCTGGATATATAGGTTCGCATGATCCCGTTAGCGCAACGCTATACGTTACGAGTGTCTCGTACGAGAACAGCCGATTATAACATTACAAACATTACGATTTTATTTCAGCTATTCTCGAACGAGGCAGTCCTTTAGCCACTTCTACTTGGTATGAGTTTAATGACTCGGTGAGGTATAAAGAAAGTTTGTTTTGTTTAACGACACCACTAGAGCATATTGATTTATTCATCATCGGCTATTGGATGTCAAACACATGGTCATTTTGACAGTCAGAGAGAGGAAACCCGCTAAAAAAAAATCATTAGTAGCATGGGCTCTTTTATATGCACCATCCCACAGACAGGATAGCACACACCACGGCCTCTGATATACCAGTCGTGGTGCACTGGCTTGGACGAGAAATAATCTAATGGGCTCACCGACGGGGATCGATCCTAGACCGAACGCGCATCAAGTGAACGCTTTACCACTAGACTACGTCTCGCACGTTCATAGAGGAGAAAGGAATGTTGGGGGTAGTGGAATTTTTCTTTTTTAAGTATGGTAGATTATTAATTAAATAATAATAATAATAATAATAATAATAATAACAATAATAATATATTATTATTATTATTGTTGTTATTATTATTATTATTGTTGTTATTATATTATTATTATTATTATTGTTATTATTATTGTTGTTGTTGTTGTTGTTGTTGTTGTTGTTGTTGTTGTTGTTATTATTATTATTATTATAACGAGTATGAAAGTTAAAATAATTTTCTTTGAAAAATACAACAATACATAATGGATCCCGTAAAGATTAATATTATTGCATGCCACGGTATCTAATAAGACAAACTATATTAAAATTCGACCGACACATTTTGTAAACGTTTTACATAATAATAATAAACCACAATAACAAATAAAACAGATCTAGATCAAATAATCTATCATCTGAACGAGACACAAGCTGAATGATGTGTACAAGATAACCACGTCAACCAGAACCCGACAACCATGGTCATTTTGCTACAAACAATGATCGCAATACGTGACTATTGATACGTATATTTATTCTCGGCAATTTGAACGGAATTACATTTGCACAGAGTAAGTAAAGGGTGTACGGCGATTTTTGACAAAACGCCAATCTTTCCATTATGCTAAATCAAGCATTGATAAGGAACGTATTTATGCCTTTTTAGGATGGTAAAATTATTTAGTTGGTTTAGAAACCCAAGGGCGGATCTAGGATTTTGAGCGGGTTCGAAAACTTTACACAAAAGGACCTCTTGAACCCTTGAAATACGCCAAGCCAGAGAAAGGCTGTTTCACTTATTTGACGAACTCTTTTGATAAAGAAAATACATGCGTCTTATTTTTATCTAAAATTAGTAAATGGTATTACAGGATGGAAAAAAACCCACATTAGGTTTGTGCTATATACAAGCTAATGTACTACACGTATCATGTAGTGTACGTAACCAGGTGTACGCATTATGTAATTATAACATAAAATAATTAACGCATAAGACATCTTTATACCATCTGGCTGATTGTCAGACTTTTTTCGTTGAAAGTGCTTTTCTCGCAGAGTCGCTGGAGAAAGTTTCATGTTTCTGATCTTCTTGATAACTTCGTTTTTCTCATCAATGCTTTGAATACGCTCCTGCAACAAGATGCAGCTATCAGTATAAAATAAATCTACAGATGGTAAAAATACTATAAAGACAGTAAATCTTAAGGTTACTGGTGATCATACAAGATACTGCTATTATTATAAATTATCTACAGATGGTAAAAACAGACTATAAAGGCTACTGGTGATGAAACAATGTGATGTAATTAGTATAAGATCATGCTACAAGTGGCAAACACTGAATGATAAGACAGTAAAACAGATTGCTGCAAATGATGAAACAACATGCTGCGGGGCGGGGGGGGGGGGGGGGGGGGGCAAAAGTGGATTAATAGAAAACTACAATTTGCTACTTACTCACAAGGTAATCAAGTGTCCAGTTATCAAGAAAAATCCAACCTAATTAAATGTCTAAATAATGAAACACCAATAAATATATGTGGTCGACTCTCAAGAGATATGACGCCTAATTAAAACAATCACAGGGTTATAGAATTTTTTTTTTTAAAGTATTTACCTTCAGTGAGTTAATTTCAATGTCTATGCCCGTGATCTCCTGTTGCAGCTCGTACTGCTTGTGTCTGTTCGTCACGGCCTCCACCTTCAGCTCGTACGTCCTGTCCGACACCTGCTTCAGCTGTCTGCGCAGTCTCTTCAGCTGTTTGTTCATGATTTTCTCATCCTCGTTAATCTTGTCCACATCCGCGCGACATTTGTCGATATGCATGTCGAGGTTGCTTCTGTCGCGAGGAGACATGGGACCTCTCTTGCTTCTGGTTTCCTCCAGCTCGGTGATCTCTTTGTTCTTCTTCTCCTTGTCATTGGACAGCCGCTCCAGCTTCTGCTCCACCACCTCCACCCTTCTCTTGAGACTCGTCTTCTCGTTCTTGTGACTCTGGTAGTCGTCCAGGACCCGCAGTCGACTCCGCTCCAGCCTCTCGATCTGCTGCTCCTTCGACTTGCGATCTCTGGACAGCTTGCGAATGTCGTCCTGCAGAGTCTCCTTGTACGAATTGTTGAACTGTATTTCCTGAGACAGACGTTCTGGGTAGGTCTGGTCCTCCTTGATCCATTTCCTGAGCAGGTCGCAGACTCCCGTGATGTTCTCGGTGATGTCCTCCATAAGAGTCTCGTGTTCCTGGCCGTTGAAGACGAATTTGTAGAAAGGACTCTTGGTTTCTCCGTACGTTAAAATGTTGTGGTTTAAATTATCTATCTTGGAATCGATGTCTTGTTTCTGACTCTCAATGAATGATGCATATTCTGTAACAGGGGCAATTTCCATTGGTTGTGCATCTTCTTCGAAACTTTGACAGTACTTGTAGACGTGTTTCTTGATACAAGAAACTAGTTCGTTGCGCATGTTCGGGATCATGATTTCAAAATCGCGCGCTCTCTCGCAGATGTACATTATATTGGAATATTCTTCGCTGGATTTCACTTTTGAAGGCACTTTGTTGCTGCATGTACACTCAACAAATTCCTTCCATGTTGGATGCGATTCATTGTCCATCTGCCAGTCTTCCAGGAGTTTGTCCATACAACTGGAACAGGCTACGTAATCAATCTTGCGATCGTTTAGAAATTTGCTGTGGAATCGTTTGATATCACTATTGATGCGATGGATTACTTCATGAATGCGTCTATGCTCAGCTTCCCTGGACGGAGGGGGTGGGCTGTTTTTGCGCTTCCTTGTGTGAGGCATCGTCGTATTTTTTCTATCTTTTTTTTTTGTTTCTTCTCTTTTTTCACAAAACCTGCCTATACTGGATACTCGTCATACCTGATACCCTGAAAGTAAAATGTATTCATTATTCGTTAACGAACTGATCGAATGTAACAGTACATTAGATCACCCGTTTGCTTAGTTTTGTTTTGAATAGATAAATAGATAAATGGATGGACACACGGACGGAGAGACCATCCGATAGATGAGAAGTTAGATGAACGGATGAATAGGATAGGATGGACGGATGAATAGGATGGGTGGATGCATGGATGGGTGGATAGTCCTTGATGGATTAGTGTTATTACTAGGAAAGAAAGAAAGAAATGTTTTATTTAACGACGCACTCAACACATTTTAGTTACGGTTATTTGGCGTGAGACATATAGTTAAGGACCACACAGATTTTGATAGGAAACCCGCTGTCACCACTACATGGGCTACTCTTTCCGATTAGCAGCAAGGGATATTTTAGTTGCGCTTCTCACAGGCAGGATAGCACAAACCATGGCCTTTGTTGAACCAGTTATGGATCACTGGTCGGTGCAAGTGGTTTACGCCTACCCATTGAGCCTTGCGGAGCACTCACTCAGGGTTTGGAGTCGGTATCTGGATTAAAAATCACTGGGATCCGAACCCAGTGCCTACCAGCCTGTAGACCGATGTCCTAACCACGACACCACCGAGGCCGGTGTGTTATTACTAGGATGTTAGGGGTTAGGGTTGATTGGTTGATAGTTACATTTTGTTATGGTTCTGGTGGTGATGGTGCTAATGACAAAGATGGTGATGATGACAACAACGATGATGATGCTCTAGTGATGAAACATTATGTCGCTATCGATGTTATGATTTCTTAACATTAAAACACTCACGTTTGGTCCAAATCAGTTAAAGCGGCAACCTCTCCTCTCTAACTTACAACATAGTAGACCCATTATGAGTGCGCTTCACGGACGTAAAACCGAAGCCATGTCATTAACTAGAAGTTATTTTCGCTTTCTGTAAGCAGTTTAAGTAACACTGCCGGGATATCAATTGAAATTATAGTCATAACGGAAATATCACAACGTAGCCATGAGACAAGCCATATAACACAGACTACCACCTGTATTCAGGATATAATATTCCCGCTGATTTATTATTGCAGCTAATGTGCCTACCTTCACGCTTCGCTATTAGACGTATAATAAAAAGTTAATGTCCAAGACCTATAAAATGCCGTCTGTAAACATTTATGAAAACACATTGGCCCTTAGGTAAACAATCTGCACAAGCTGAATATAAAATAAGAAAGGGTCAGATTATTTTATAATGTTCCAAATCTGGAATACAAATGTCCTCCACACCAACGTTTATGGGCCGTAAGAAGTGAGATGTGACAGCGGTGATTGTCGTACAGATGTTTAGTACAATCAACGAACAAACCAACGAATGAACAAACCAGCCAACTATCCATCCATTGATTGATCCATCCATCCTTTATTCCTTCCTTCCTTTATTCCTTCCTTCCTTCCTTTATTCCTTCCTTCCTTTATTCCTTCCTTCCTTCCTTTATTCCTTCCTTCCATCCATCCATACATCCATCCATCAATCACCCACCGATCATCCATCCATCCATCCATCCATGCATCCATCAACTACCCACCCAACCATCCATCCATACATCCATCCATCAATCAATCCATCAATCCATCCACTTATCTATCTATTCATCCATCAATCCATCCATCAATCCATTAGTCGTTCAGTCAATCGGTCGATCGATCGATCAACTCGGCTTTAAACAAATCAATCGCTGTGCTGTCATATAATTCCATCAATTCATCAACCAACAATGAAATCAATCAAAAAATAATAATAATATAAAATCAGTCGATGTACTGTCAATCAATCAATCAAACAAGCAATATTTAGGAGCGGGACGTAGCCCAGTGATAAAGCGCCCGCTCGATGCGCGGTCGGTCTGGGATCAATCCCTGTCGGTGGGACCATTGGGCTATTTCTCGCTCCAGCCAGTGCACCACGACTGGCATATCAAAGGCCGTGGTATGTGTTATTCTGTCTGTGGGATGGTGCATATAAAAGATCCCTTGCTGCTAATCGAAAAGAGTAGCCCATGAAGTGGCGACAGCGGGTTTCCTTTCTCAATATCTGTGTGGTCCTTAACCATATGTCCGACGCCATATAACCGTAAATAAAATGTGTTGAGTGCGTCGTTAAATAAAACATTTCCTTCCTTCCAACCAATAAGTCAAATCAAACCAATAGCTGCGCTGTCCTATCCCGTGGAAAAGATGTACAAACGAGTTCTTGAAAGATTATTGCTATTCGATAAAAAATATAATAAGTAGTGGCCTCACTCGGTTATTTCCCGATATTGGGCAATATGTAACTCAGCTGTGGAACAGTCGCCTGAAATGCGTTGGGCTCTAGTAGTATCTGTGTCCTATAGGATCGATTCTACTGAACAAAAACAAACCCCGTCTTTTGTTAATTTAAATAGGAAAAGTTAATATAAATTACACTTTACTGCAAATTGGAACAGGTATCCTATGTGTTGATAGTAGGTTTCAATTTAGGTTTCAAGTGTCACAATTACCATTTGTAAGACATCTGTCGTTGATTAAACAATATTATATGCTAATGTTTGACAATATATACCTTTAATATATATAAATGTATATATTATATATATACCTACATACATACATACATACATACATACATACATACATACATACATACATATATATATATATATATATATATATATATATATATATATGTGTGTGTGTGTGTGTGTGTATGTGTATATGTATATGTATATGTATGTGTGTTTGTGTGTGTGTGTGTGTGTGTGTCTGTCTGTCTGTCTGTCTGTCTGTCTATCTATCTATCTATATATATATATATATATATATATATATATATATATATATATATATATATATATATATATATATATTAAAATCAAATTGGTATTGTGTCATTTCTTTGAATTATTTATCACTGATAAAGATCCGATTCAGACTTATTTCGAACTACTGGTATCGTGTTCTCGAGTACCTCTTTTCGTCGTCGAGTACATGCCAAGGGTCCCAAACAACGAACACTCATAAAGATTGTTGGTTGGTATTGATCGTTGTTTGCTGTCAACACAAAGACGTGTTGCTAACCGATCGTTAAACCGATGTTACTATTAGTGTTCCCTTTTAACAGCCTACTTCATAAATGTATTCAATGTGGTTTCTTTTGTTTATCAGCAGCATGTGAAACGCCCAGAGAAATGGTCTAAACTTTTAGGAAAGCCATCCAGGGAGCATACATGGTTGGTCGTGCTTAATAAACCCATTCCTGGAGATTTAAAAACAATTAACCGTTACTTAAAGGTGCAGTCTTACCTTCTTCCCATATCGGGCTGCTGGTGCTCTCTTGCACCTGCCAGTGCAGGCGGTCCCTCCTTCCCCTCTCCCACCTTTCATGTCATGGACGACAGGCGTGCGCTACAACAGCTTGTTCTGAATGTGCACGTAAAACCCTATGACCTGACCTGACCTGACCTCACATTCTTCCCATTTTATAATAGTGTTTAATGGATAACCTGAAGGTTAAAAACAATTGTTTTATGACACCACTTGAGGACATTGATTTATTAATCATAGGCTATTGGATGTCAAATATATTGTAATTATGACATGTAGTCTTAGGGATATCTTAGATACAATCTGCAAAGGATCTTGTATATGCTCTTTGAAACAGACAGATTATTACATACCACAGCCTTTGTTATACTAGTCATGGATTACTAGCTAGAATAGCGGGGAAAACAATCAGAGAATAGGTTCACTTAGTGGGTTCAATCCTACGTCTACTGACTGAACTAGATTCATATAGCTAAGTAAAATACTTAAATATTAAAAATATACTCACAATTAAAGTTTAAATTCAGCGCCTAAACATCGTGTTTCTACTAATGAATGACATCATAATAAAAGGGGCGGGACGTAGCCCAGTGATAAAGCACTCGCTTGATGCCTGGTCGATCTAGGATCGATCCCCGTCGGGCTATTTCTTGTTCCAGCAAGTGCTCCACAACTGGTGTATTAAAGGCCGTGGTATGTCTGTCTGTGGGATGGTGTATACAAAATATCCCTTGCTATCAATCGAAAAGAGTAGCCCATGAAGTGGCGACAGCGGGTTTCCTCCCTCAATATCTGTGTGGTCCTTAACCATATGACCGACGCCATATAACCGTAAATAAAATGTGGTGGGCTACTCTTGTTGATTAGCAGCAAGGGATCATTTATATGCACCATCCCATAGACAGGATAGCACATACCACATCCTTTGATGTACCAGTCGTGGTGCACTGGCTGGAGCGAGAAATAGCCCAATGGGCCCACTGACGTGGATCGATCCCAAACCGACCGAGCATCAAGCGAGTGTTTTACCACTGGGCTACGTCTCGCCCCCATAAATATCAGTGTCATGGGAAAAAATTAAATAAATCTGGGGAAATTCCAGACGAGGCAAGCGCCTCGTCTGCCTCATGCTGGCTACGCCATTGCAATGTATATATGAGATAAAACGATTAACAGTTATAGCTGTTGCACTATCAAACAATTGTTATTAAGATGTTGTTATGTTATAATATAATAGACATACGTTTATTAAAAAGGTTTCATTTTTGTAATACAAAAGATTGGGTCTTAATTTTAAGTCGCACAGATTCTTGCTATCGTTTCTTTGTTATTCATTCGGTTATATTTTGCAAGAGGTGGGCATGCTCACCCATAACAATAGTCTTAATACTAGTAATAATAGTGTTTGGTACAGCCGAACATTATCTTTAATGCACTGTTCCAAAAAAGGAAAACAGTGGGTTTTGTTTAACAACACTCCTGGAGCACATTGATTAATTAATCATCGGCCATTGGATGTCAAACATTTGGTCATTCTGGCTCATAGTCATTAGAGGAAACCCGCTACATTTTTCCTAATGCAGCAAGGGATCTTTTATATGCACTTTCCCACAGACAGGACAACACAAACCACGGCTATTGTACAGTTGTGGTGCACTGGCTAGAACGAGAGAAAAAAATCAGCTGAATGGATCCACCGAGGTGGATCCTGTGACTTTAACACCTCAAGCAAGCACTCAACCGACTGAGCTAAATCCCGCCCCGGCACTGTTCCAACGTCTTAACATGGAGGCGATGAGAGGCAATTATTTTATTATGTCCGCCACTAACAATATAACATTTCACATAAACCACGTACTCCTAGAGTAAAATGGCGGATTTCTTCTTTTATCGGCTGTATTGATCGGAAACATAATAATGGGCCAAGTTTACCAAACCTGTTTACGTCTTACACGCGTGTAACTACATACATTTTACAAAGCTTAAACACCTGCGTTTAAGAAAAAACAGGCATCGTAAATTGGGCCCATTAGTTTTCATGAGTGAAATTTAACATAATCAAACAAAAGGTCTGTGACCTCAGTTTTAAGAACCGAGTCTTGTGTAAATTAGATACAGCAACTAACGACCCTATTTGTCCTTTGGTCGTCGAACATTTCGAAAATTGACAGCTTTTAACAATGAGCGCACTCTAGCCCGCATTCTCACATACAAGAGGCGGGACGTAGCCTAGTTGTAAAGCGTTCGCTTGATGCGCGGTCGGTGGGCCCATGTGGTTATTTCTCGTTCCAGCCAGTGCACCATGACTGGTATATCAAAGTCTGTAATATGTGGTATCCTGTCTGTGGCATGATGCATATAAAAGATCCCTTGTTACTAATGAAAACATGCAGCGGGTTTCCTCGCTAAGACTATGTCAGATTTACCAAATGTTTGACATCCATTAGCCGATGCAACCAGTGCACCACAACTGAATAAAGGCCATGGTATGTGCTTTCCTGTCTGTGAAAAGGTGCATATAAAAGATCCCTTGCAGCATTAGGAAAAATGTAGCGGGATGTTTGACATCCAATAGCCGATGATTAATTAGTCAATGTGGAGTCGTTAAAACAAAACAAATAGCCGATGATTAATAAATAATTGTGCTCTAGTGGTGTCGAGGGGCGAGATGCGCGGTCGGTCTACGATCGATCCCCGTCAATGGGCCATTGGGCTATTTCTCGTATATCAAAGGCTGTGGTATGTGCTATCCTGTCTGTGGGATGGTACATTTAAAAGATCCATTGCAGCTAATCGAAAAGAGTAGTCCATGAAGTGGCGACAGCGGGTTTCCTCTCAGTATCTGTACAGTCCTTAACCATATGTCCATAATGGAAAAATGTAGCGGGTTTCCCCTCTATGACTGTCAAAATTATCATGTTTGACATGCAATAGTCGATGATTAATAAATCAATGTGCTCTAGTGGTGTCGTTAAACAAAACACACTTCTTTCAATTGGTGGGTTTCCTATGTGTCGTCCATATAACCGTAAAATAAAATGTGTTGAGTGCGTCGTTAAATAAAACATTTCCTTCTTCCTTCCTTCTTCTAGTGGTGTCGTGAAACGAAACAAAACGTTCTCACATACAAACACAATATGGCTATATTACACTGGAGCTAATTTCACTCCGTATGTTTTCTTTTGTTTCATGCTAATATATATATATATATATATATATATATATATATATATATCCTTAATACTGCCAAAACATGCCAAGCATGTATGATAAACCACCAGAGACCATTGCAAGGCTATATCTGATTACAGGTAACATTCGGGTCATTGTGGTTCATAGAACCAATTGTTACTAGCTATACTACCTGCACCTACTAATAAATATATCAATATCTACAGACAAGGTTTTGTTATTGCATGTTGCTCATAATTGTGTCTCTGTCTCCTCAATAACTGGACCAGCTTCAAAACCAATTACCCCCCCCCCCAACACACACACACACACACACACACACCACACACCCTCCCCCACCTCTGGGCACCGACAACCCTCCGATACCATATTATGTAATAAGCTTTTATAAGTGAATCGCGCTCACAAAATACCCGGTCCTCTTCAGGAAACACACAGTATGATTTGTATACAATATTATAATTGGATCATTCAAAGCCAGTATACCATATATCTTATTTGAAATATTTAATATATTAAATATATATCATCTATTACAACTAGCCTCACCCAGCTGCAGTCTTATAAGTAAGTAATTTAATAAGTAAGTAAGTAAGTAGGTAAGTAAATAAAGTGAACATACAAAAAAACACGCCCACCTCACCCCCGCGCACCCACATATTTAATGTTTTAAAAAGCACACACACACACACACACACACACACACAAAACGCAGGAACAACAATAAACATCAGCCTAGCAATAGACAAAAACAATACATTATTAGTGAAACACTCTCAAAACAGGATATCCACCAACTGCACATACAAAAAACTAGTTCATACATTTATTGATGGAAAGAAATAAGGAAGGACACACGCACTATGAGAAAAGAGTGACTGCAACCTAAACCCTGGAAGTTAACTCTGTTACTGTCGTTCAATCTCACATTCCCTTTCAACTTATTTCCGAGCTTTTATCTAATTAAGATTCAAGCACGATGTCCTGGGCACACACCTGAGCTATATGGGCTGTCAATCCAGGACAGTGGGTTAGTTGTTAATTGTTAGTAGTTAGTGAGAGAGAAGAGGGTGTAGTGGCCTTACACCTACCCACTGAGTCGTTAAAACTCGCTCTGGGTGGGAGACGGTTACGGGCTTCGAACCCTGTACCTACCAGCCTATTGTCCGATGGCTTAACCACGGCGCCATCAAGGCCGATGCAACCTCACATAACTGACATTCAATCTCATATTACTGGCATTCAATGTCACATAACTGACATTCAATCTCACATTACTGACATTCAATCTCACATAACTGACATTCAATCTCATATCACTGACATTCAATCTCACATTACTGATCTTACGTTCAACATTGTATCGTTGTACTTTATACAGGCATTACGATGCTAATAGTGACTGAAGTTTGATCTACAATTCAAAGTGTTCCATCAATTATTTGTCTCAGTATACATTATGTAACTAGAATAGTATAAGCCAAATATGAATATAAACTATAGTACTTACAGTAACTTTACCATAGAAACTACACAGCACACATATTTCCATATCTAGCAGCTACGAATCACCACACATGGCTAGATCGTGTTTGAAAACTTTCCTTTTTTTCGACTGGGGTGGATAAGAAAACTTAGTGGAATGTATAAGCATTTATGCTTACAGCAATTACCCGTTGACAGAATGAAGGCCTTTGAATCGAAAGCTAAACGGTTGATCGGGTATAGCTTGGTTTGTTGTGTGTCTGTCTTGCATTACAGCTAGCATGTTAGATGGTAAATATTATGACGTATAAATTACTGTCATGAAGGCTATACATAGATAATAAGACGTGAGTGGCCGTTAGACACCATTTATCTCACAGCGAGTTTTAAAAAAAAATGTATTTAACGGGCGTTAGATAAATTTTAAAATATGGTATCTAACGGCTACTCGTGTATTATTCTCTATTTATAGAGGCACGGGGACGGTTTAAACAGTGACAAGCGAGGTTTGGATGGGATAGGGGCGGGGTCAAGTCATGCTTCCTTGGAAAATATATTGAACAAAGAAAAGAAAATTGCTTGAGCTGAACACACGCTCCTGTTATACGATACCCCATTATATATTTAAAATGCGACACTTGATCTAAAAATGGGAGAAGAAACCCGCTGCTGTTACACATGTTAGTTACTAGTTTATATATGACACTCTTACTAATTAGCAATAAGATATTTGATACAGATGTTTACATAGCTAGATTATCACTAGCAGAACGGTGATAAAGCCAATAGATCCACCACAGGGATCGATCCTTCGAACCATCGCACCTTGAATGCGCGTTGAAGCCACTGAACTCCATCGCACTTTCGTTATAAATGTCTCAATATTATGGCCAGGTGCATACGGATGGATGGATGGATAAATGGGTGGGTGGGTGTATTGGTGGATTGATGGATGGATGGTTGATTGGATAGATGGATGGATGGGTGGGTGGATGGATGGATGGATGGATGGATGGATGGATGGATGGATGGATGGTTGGTTGGTTGGATAGATGGATGAATGGATGGATGGTTGGCTGGATAGATAGGTGGGTGGGTGGGTGGGTGGGTGGGTGGATGGATGGATGGTTGGTTGGGTAGATGGATGGACGGATGGATGGGTGGGTGGTGTTTTGGATGGATGAATGGACCGACGGATGGGTGGAAGAGTGGGTAGGTTTTTGTATGTATGTATGTGTTTATGTATGCATGTATGAATGGATGGATGGATGGATGGATGGATGGATAGATGACATTTTTATGGATGGACATGTAGATGGATGGTCGGGTGGATTGTGATGGACGGACGGAAGGACGGATGTACGGACGGGAAGGCGGGCGGACAGGTAGTTCTAAAACAGTTGCAGCTGTAACTATCATAACAAACCCAACAACGACAAACCCAGCAGATTACTTCACTATAGGAACTGCGGCGACAAAAGATCGAAGAGTGAAACCGTGTAACTGTATTAAGAATAAATCATAGGTAAACTCACTCACAGTGGAAGAACAAGCAACACGGCCGACTTAATGGCGATATGTGTAATTTGATATCAACATGCATAATAATAAAATAAACACACAAACGCACTCTCCCCACCAATATATATTATGTCTGCTAGCGTGATGAAAGGTGCATATATTCCTACCACATATTTTACAGTAGGTTTGCACGACATACTAAGTAGTTGGCCATTTACAATGATCACTATGGTTCGAAATTTTATAGCAGGAAAAAGCCAAAAACGTCCTGTCCGTCTTTAAAAACTAAAAACCCCCCCAAAAACCTTAACAATTAAAGAAAGAAAAGAGCGTCAAAGTAAAACGAATGATTTTAAAACAAGAAAGCGGAATTATATATTAATAACATGTCTGGACTAGTTTCATAGATTACTGGAAATAGTGTTCGTTTGTAATATAGAATTTAAGCGTGAGAACATGTGCGTGTGTGTGAGAGAGAGAGAGAGAGAGAGAGAGAGAGAGAGAGAGGGGGGGGGCAAGGGAGGGGAAGGAAGGAAGGAAATGGTTTATTTGACGACGCACACACTCGACACATTTTATTTACGGCTATATGGTTAAGGACCAATCCGATATTGAGGGAGGAAGCCCGCTGTCGCCACTTCATGGGCTATTCTTTTCGATTAGCAGCAAGGTATCTTTTATATGCACCATCCCATAGACAGGATAGCACATACCACATCCTTTGATGTACCAGTCGTGGTGCACTGGCTGGAGCGAGAAATAGCCCAATGGGCCCACTGACGTGGATCGATCCCAAACCGACCGAGCATCAAGCGAGTGTTTTACCACTGGGCTACGTCTCGCCCCCATAAATATCAGTGTCATGGGAAAAAATTAAATAAATCTGGGGAAATTCCAGACGAGGCAAGCGCCTCGTCTGCCTCATGCTGGCTACGCCATTGCAATGTATATATGAGATAAAACGATTAACAGTTATAGCTGTTGCACTATCAAACAATTGTTATTAAGATGTTGTTATGTTATAATATAATAGACATACGTTTATTAAAAAGGTTTCATTTTTGTAATACAAAAGATTGGGTCTTAATTTTAAGTCGCACAGATTCTTGCTATCGTTTCTTTGTTATTCATTCGGTTATATTTTGCAAGAGGTGGGCATGCTCACCCATAACAATAGTCTTAATACTAGTAATAATAGTGTTTGGTACAGCCGAACATTATCTTTAATGCACTGTTCCAAAAAAGGAAAACAGTGGGTTTTGTTTAACGACACTCCTGGAGCACATTGATTAATTAATCATCGGCCATTGGATGTCAAACATTTGGTCATTCTGGCTCATAGTCATTAGAGGAAACCCGCTACATTTTTCCTAATGCAGCAAGGGATCTTTTATATGCACTTTCCCACAGACAGGACAACACAAACCACGGCTATTGTACAGTTGTGGTGCACTGGCTAGAACGAGAGAAAAAATCAGCTGAATGGATCCACCGAGGTGGATCCTGTGACTTTAACACCTCAAGCAAGCACTCAACCGACTGAGCTAAATCCCGCCCCGGCACTGTTCCAACGTCTTAACATGGAGGCGATGAGAGGCAATTATTTTATTATGTCCGCCACTAACAATATAACATTTCACATAAACCACGTACTCCTAGAGTAAAATGGCGGATTTCTTCTTTTATCGGCTGTATTGATCGGAAACATAATAATGGGCCAAGTTTACCAAACCTGTTTACGTCTTACACGCGTGTAACTACATACATTTTACAAAGCTTAAACACCTGCGTTTAAGAAAAAACAGGCATCGTAAATTGGGCCCATTAGTTTTCATGAGTGAAATTTAACATAATCAAACAAAAGGTCTGTGACCTCAGTTTTAAGAACCGAGTCTTGTGTAAATTAGATACAGCAACTAACGACCCTATTTGTCCTTTGGTCGTCGAACATTTCGAAAATTGACAGCTTTTAACAATGAGCGCACTCTAGCCCGCATTCTCACATACAAGAGGCGGGACGTAGCCTAGTTGTAAAGCGTTCGCTTGATGCGCGGTCGGTGGGCCCATGTGGTTATTTCTCGTTCCAGCCAGTGCACCATGACTGGTATATCAAAGTCTGTAATATGTGGTATCCTGTCTGTGGCATGATGCATATAAAAGATCCCTTGTTACTAATGAAAACATGCAGCGGGTTTCCTCGCTAAGACTATGTCAGATTTACCAAATGTTTGACATCCATTAGCCGATGCAACCAGTGCACCACAACTGAATAAAGGCCATGGTATGTGCTTTCCTGTCTGTGAAAAGGTGCATATAAAAGATCCCTTGCAGCATTAGGAAAAATGTAGCGGGATGTTTGACATCCAATAGCCGATGATTAATTAGTCAATGTGGAGTCGTTAAAACAAAACAAATAGCCGATGATTAATAAATGTGCTCTAGTGGTGTCGAGGGGCGAGATGCGCGGTCGGTCTACGATCGATCCCCGTCAATGGGCCATTGGGCTATTTCTCGTATATCAAAGGCTGTGGTATGTGCTATCCTGTCTGTGGGATGGTACATTTAAAAGATCCATTGCAGCTAATCGAAAAGAGTAGTCCATGAAGTGGCGACAGCGGGTTTCCTCTCAGTATCTGTATAGTCCTTAACCATATGTCCATAATGGAAAAATGTAGCGGGTTTCCCCTCTATGACTGTCAAAATTATCATGTTTGACATGCAATAGTCGATGATTAATAAATCAATGTGCTCTAGTGGTGTCGTTAAACAAAACACACTTCTTTCAATTGGTGGGTTTCCTATGTGTCGTCCATATAACCGTAAAATAAAATGTGTTGAGTGCGTCGTTAAATAAAACATTTCCTTCTTCCTTCCTTCTTCTAGTGGTGTCGTGAAACGAAACAAAACGTTCTCACATACAAACACAATATGGCTATATTACACTGGAGCTAATTTCACTCCGTATGTTTTCTTTTGTTTCATGCTAATATATATATATATATATATATATATATATATATATATATATATATATATATATATATATATATATATCCTTAATACTGCCAAAACATGCCAAGCATGTATGATAAACCACCAGAGACCATTGCAAGGCTATATCTGATTACAGGTAACATTCCGGGTCATTGTGGTTCATAGAACCAATTGTTACTAGCTATACTACCTGCACCTACTAATAAATATATCAATATCTACAGACAAGGTTTTGTTATTGCATGTTGCTCATAATTGTGTCTCTGTCTCCTCAATAACTGGACCAGCTTCAAAACCAATTACCCCCTCCCCCCAACACACACACACACACACACACACACACACCACACACCCTCCCCCACCTCTGGGCACCGACAACCCTCCGATACCATATTATGTAATAAGCTTTTATAAGTGAATCGCGCTCACAAAATACCCGGTCCTCTTCAGGAAACACACAGTATGATTTGTATACAATATTATAATTGGATCATTCAAAGCCAGTATACCATATATCTTATTTGAAATATTTAATATATTAAATATATATCATCTATTACAACTAGCCTCACCCAGCTGCAGTCTTATAAGTAAGTAATTTAATAAGTAAGTAAGTAAGTAAGTAAGTAAGTAGGTAAGTAAATAAAGTGAACATACAAAAAAACACGCCCACCTCACCCCCGCGCACCCACATATTTAATAATGTTTTAAAAAGCACACACACACACACACACACACACACACACACACACACACACACACACACACAAAACGCAGGAACAACAATAAACATCAGCCTAGCAATAGACAAAAACAATACATTATTAGTGAAACACTCTCAAAACAGGATATCCACCAACTGCACATACAAAAAACTAGTTCATACATTTATTGATGGAAAGAAATAAGGAAGGACACACGCACTATGAGAAAAGAGTGACTGCAACCTAAACCCTGGAAGTTAACTCTGTTACTGTCGTTCAATCTCACATTCCCTTTCAACTTATTTCCGAGCTTTTATCTAATTAAGATTCAAGCACGATGTCCTGGGCACACACCTGAGCTATATGGGCTGTCAATCCAGGACAGTGGGTTAGTTGTTAATTGTTAGTAGTTAGTGAGAGAGAAGAGGGTGTAGTGGCCTTACACCTACCCACTGAGTCGTTAAAACTCGCTCTGGGTGGGTGAGGGTTACGGGCTTCGAACCCTGTACCTACCAGCCTATTGTCCGATGGCTTAACCACGGCGCCATCAAGGCCGATGCAACCTCACATAACTGACATTCAATCTCATATTACTGGCATTCAATGTCACATAACTGACATTCAATCTCACATTACTGACATTCAATCTCACATAACTGACATTCAATCTCATATCACTGACATTCAATCTCACATTACTGATCTTACGTTCAACATTGTATCGTTGTACTTTATACAGGCATTACGATGCTAATAGTGACTGAAGTTTGATCTACAATACAAAGTGTTCCATCAATTATTTGTCTCAGTATACATTATGTAACTAGAATAGTATAAGCCAAATATGAATATAAACTATAGTACTTACAGTAACTTTACCATAGAAACTACACAGCACACATATTTCCATATCTAGCAGCTACGAATCACCACACATGGCTAGATCGTGTTTGAAACATTTTAAGTACAAACGCCGATTTGAAAACTTTCCTTTTTTTCGACTGGGGTGGATAAGAAAACTTAGTGGAATGTATAAGCATTTATGCTTACAGCAATTACACGTTGACAGAATGAAGGCCTTTGAATCGAAAGCTAAACGGTTGATCGGGTATAGCTTGGTTTGTTGTGTGTCTGTCTTGCATTACAGCTAGCATGTTAGATGGTAAATATTATGACGTATAAATTACTGTCATGAAGGCTATACATAGATAATAAGACGTGAGTGGCCGTTAGACACCATTTATCTCACAGCGAGTTTTTAAAAAAAATGTATTTAACGGGCGTTAGATAAATTTTAAAATATGGTATCTAACGGCTACTCGTGTATTATTCTCTATTTATAGAGGCACGGGGACGGTTTAGACAGTGACAGGCGAGGTTTGGATGGGATAGGGGCGGGGTCAAGTCATGCTTCCTTGGAAAATATATTGAACAAAGAAAAGAAAATTGCTTGAGCTGAACACACGCTCCTGTTATACGATACCCCATTATATATTTAAAATGCGACACTTGATCTAAAAATGGGAGAAGAAACCCGCTGCTGTTACACATGTTAGTTACTAGTTTATATATGACACTCTTACTAATTAGCAATAAGATATTTGATACAGATGTTTACATAGCTAGATTATCACTAGCAGCACGGTGATAAAGCCAATAGATCCACCACAGGGATCGATCCTTCGAACCATCGCACCTTGAATGCGCGTTGAAGCCACTGAACTCCATCGCACTTTCGTTATAAATGTCTCAATATTATGGCCAGGTGCATACGGATGGATGGATGGATAAATGGGTGGGTGGGTGTATTGGTGGATTGATGGATGGATGGTTGATTGGATAGATGGATGGATGGGTGGGTGGATGGATGGATGGATGGATGGATGGATGGATGGATGGTTGGTTGGTTGGATAGATGGATGAATGGATGGATGGTTGGCTGGATAGATAGGTGGGTGGGTGGGTGGGTGGGTGGGTGGATGGATGGATGGTTGGTTGGGTAGATGGATGGACGGATGGATGGGTGGGTGGTGTTTTGGATGGATGAATGGACCGACGGATGGGTGGAAGAGTGGGTAGGTTTTTGTATGTATGTATGTGTTTATGTATGCATGTATGAATGGATGGATGGATGGATGGATGGATGGATAGATGACATTTTTATGGATGGACATGTAGATGGATGGTCGGGTGGATTGTGATGGACGGACGGAAGGACGGATGTACGGACGGGAAGGCGGGCGGACAGGTAGTTCTAAAACAGTTGCAGCTGTAACTATCATAACAAACCCAACAACGACAAACCCAGCAGATTACTTCACTATAGGAACTGCGGCGACAAAAGATCGAAGAGTGAAACCGTGTAACTGTATTAAGAATAAATCATAGGTAAACTCACTCACAGTGGAAGAACAAGCAACACGGCCGACTTAATGGCGATATGTGTAATTTGATATCAACATGCATACTAATAAAATAAACACACAAACGCACTCTCCCCACCAATATATATTATGTCTGCTAGCGTGATGAAAGGTGCATATATTCCTACCACATATTTTACAGTAGGTTTGCACGACATACTAAGTAGTTGGCCATTTACAATGATCACTATGGTTCGAAATTTTATAGCAGGAAAAAGCCAAAAACGTCCTGTCCGTCTTTAAAAACTAAAAACCCCCCCCAAAAACCTTAACAATTAAAGAAAGAAAAGAGCGTCAAAGTAAAACGAATGATTTTAAAACAAGAAAGCGGAATTATATATTAATAACATGTCTGGACTAGTTTCATAGATTACTGGAAATAGTGTTCGTTTGTAATATAGAATTTAAGCGTGAGAACATGTGCGTGTGTGTGAGAGAGAGAGAGAGAGAGAGAGAGAGAGAGAGAGAGAGAGAGAGAGAGAGAGAGAGAGAGGGGGGGGGGGGCAAGGGAGGGGAAGGAAGGAAGGAAATGGTTTATTTGACGACGCACACACTCGACACATTTTATTTACGGCTATATGGTTAAGGACCAATCCGATATTGAGGGAGGAAGCCCGCTGTCGCCACTTCATGGGCTATTCTTTTCGATTAGCAGCAAGGGATCTTTTATATGCACCATCCCATAGACAGGATAGCACATACCACGGCCTTTGATGTACCAGTCGTAGTGCACTGGCTACGTCACGCCCCAGAAAGAGGGGGTGGGGGTGGGGGGAGACGGACAGCGTCTGCTAGAGTATGCATGCGCACTTACTTTTTGAACCCAATACATACCCGTCTTACAACTGCCCCGCTAATGAACCACTAACGTCGATCTATCCACAAGCCTTTAAACAAGGACATTAATCATTGAAAATATTAGTCAATGTTCACGATTGTTATTTAAATACATTTTTACTTTGGTTCGAGGATAGAGCATTTTTTGTAAAGCTGAGGGTAGAAGTGGTGAGAAATGGTCGACTCATACACGTATCCTCGTGGCCCTCCACAATACCTGCTGTGCAATACAAATGTCCCGAGTTTCATAACAATGTACTGACATACTTGCCTATCTGATTACATATGTTATCGTCTCTTGATTTCTTTTTCTTTTCTTTTTTTAATTTCAGGCTTTGGAGTACCTGGTAAAATTTATATTTCGATGATAATACACCCACAAATAAAGTTCAAGCGACTACGTGTGAATAAATTGTCATTTCATGCATGAAACTAAGTTTTTTTTACAAGACCTATCATGCCATAGCGGAACCAAGTACATTTAAAGCGACAGACACTAGTTTTTAAGCGTATTTTTCACTTAGATCCGTTTTTGATAATTGAAATCAGACTTTACTTACATTTTATTTAGATTATCAATTTCCGTATCCCCCGAGTGTTTCTGGTCATCCTGGTGTTTTTAATACTGCAGAATGCATTTTCCATAATTCTAAAAACGCACGTACCTCAGAGAAGTAAACGGTTACAGAGACGAGCTCTAGTCTGTTTTAGAAAGAAAGGGGGGGGGGGGGGAGAAGAGTTTTATTTAACGACGCACACAACACATTTTAGTTACGGTTATATGGCGTCAGACCACACATATATTGATAGAAGAAATCCGCTGTCGTCACTTCATGGGCTACTCTTTTCGATTAGCAGCAAGGTATTTTTGATATCCACCATCCCACAGACAGATTAGTACATACTACGGCTGTAACGAGAAATAGCCCAATGAGCCCACCAACGTGGATCGGTCCCACACCGACCAGGCATTGAGCGAGCGCCTTACCACTGGGCTACGTTCTGAGCCTGTCTGTTTTAGAGGTTATGTTTGCCCGTTTGACGTCACAGACTCTTGTTTCACTTTATTACAACTTTATTCATACGTGAGCGGGACGTAGCTCAGTGGTACAGCGCTCGTCTGATCTAGGATCGATTCCAGTCGGTGGGCCCATTGGACTATTTCTCGTTCCAGCTAGTGCTTCACAACTGGTGTACCGTGGTATGTACTATTCTGTCTGTGGGATGGTGCATATACAAGATCCCTTGCTGCTAATCGAAGAGTAGCTCATGAAATGGCGACAGCGGGTATCCTCACAATATTTGTGTGGTCCTTAACCATATATCCGTAAATAAAATGTGTTTAGCCCCCGACCCCAATAAATTTTGCGACAGTTATAATTTTAGTATATATTATTATTAAAAAAAAATTATGATCCCTTCCAAATCTCCCCCAAAGTTCCCTTGGCATTCGGCCTCATGTCATTGCCCCCCTCCCCCAATGGATTTTCTGGATCCGCCACTACAGAGAAAGGAATAAAAGTGCCAGTATTTTTGTTTCATACAATCTCCTCACCAGTCCTGCTGTTCATGAGAATAAACCAAACTAGGATGTGGATGGAATTCACTTCAAGGTGTGGTTTGCCGATATACGAAAATCAATACGTACACAATCCATATCTATTGAGATTTCTTTGATGAATGCGTGCAAGCAATGTTAAAGACTCGTTCATTTCAAACTTGACACATCTATTGAACGTTCGTTATGACAGCAATACATAGCGACGCCAAGCGAAAACATTCAATGGCCATGTTGCGCTGTTTAACATGCAAGAGACATCATAATACAGTATATATACTCTTCAAAAGAAGAAACGCAAAACCACATTGTCGTAACATTTGGAGAATTGATTTAATTATTGAATGGTGAGTCCGATAATTACCAAATGTTGCATGATTGTTCACAATTCACTCTAGTCCATTGTGAGTAAGTGATAGGACACACCACCAAGGTCAAGGTCATCTGGAGTCAATACCGGGTGTGGCCTCCGCGTGTGTTGACAACTGCCTGGCACCGCCTGCCCATTGAAGCAACCAGAGTACGGATGACGTCCCGAGGCATGGTGGCCCACTCGGCCTGCAAGGCTGCTGCCAGCTCGGGCAGGGTCTGGGGCTGTGGTTGTCGCTGTCGCAGTCGGTCCAACTCGTCCCATAGATGCTCAATTGGGTTCAAATCCGGTGATATCGATGGCCAAGGAAGGACATTAATGTTGTTGTTCTGTAGGAAAGCCGTTGTGAGACGTGCTGTGTGAGGCCTGGCGTTGTCATGTTGGAACACTGCGTTGGCGTTGGCCATAACTGGAACGATGTGTGGCCGGAGGATCTGGTCAATGTAGCCCTATGCATTCAGGTTGCCCTGCACGTGGACCAGGTCAGTTCTGCCAGTGTGTGAGATGGCTGCCCACACCATGACACTACCCCCGCCGAATCTGTCCACTTCCTGCACGCAGTTTGCCGCATAACGTTCACCACGACGCCTATACACGCGACATCTTCCATCATGACGTCGGAGCAGAAATCGGGACTCGTCACTGAACCACACCTGTCTCCATCGCAGTTGAGGCCATTGTCGATGAATCTGGCACCACTGCAGTCGGAGTCGACGGTGTTGTGGTGTTAAGATGACACCTCGAACTGGACGTCTGGCACGAATTCCTACCTCACGTAGGCGGTTCCGTACGGTCTGGTCGGATATCCTGCGCAAACCTGGTATTGCTGCGGCTGTGGAGGTGGCAGTAGTCAATCGTTCCTGAAGGTGGCGTACCCGGATGTAGCGGTCCTGCCCGGGGGTAGTGACCCGTGGTCGACCGGATCTAGGGAGGTCACGTGTTGATCCATGTTGCTGGTAACGGTCCCACAGTCTGGAGATGGTGCTTGGGGACACATGGAATGCCCTGGCAACGGCCGTTCTGGATTCGCCTGCGTCTAGTCGGCCGATGGCATTGTTTCTCTGCGGTTCACTGAGACGTGGCATGTCCTGGATTGTTAACTGTCGGCCAGATACAGAGGCCAGGCAAGCGAACACCCTGCACTTTTATACTGTCGGTGTTCATGTTGCACGTGCAGACAACGCACGTGCAGTGGTGACATGGTTTGCACGTGGCTGCGTTTTTGCGAATATTCACATTTTGGAACTTTATTGTACAGTAGCTGCGTTTTATCGAATGTAACCGTGGGAATGTGTTTGGGACATGCAATGACCTTATATTCACAAAGCATGAACCGGTAGGAAACATAAAATCGGAGTTATAACCCATTTGTACCCTTTTGCGTTTCTTTTTTTGAAGAGTATATATATACACAGATAGCTGAAAACTAGAACAGTGGTTGGTTATATCCACTGTTCAGTAGTTACGAAAATAACAGTTGTTCATTATTTCTTTCTGTTTTTTTCTTCAAGCTATTAGTGTCAGGTTTTGGTTTATCGTTTAAATCAATGTGCTCTAGTGGCGTCGTAAAGTAAAGCAAACTTTACTCTTTTTTTTTTGTTTATCGTTCCTTCAGCTATGATCTTTGTAAAAATAACAGAATATGACAAGAGTGTAGCACTGACGTAGGAAGCGGGGGCGGGGTGGTTTCACGCCCCCCCCCCCCCCCCCCCCGATCCAGTAGCAGCAGCAATTTATATACCATTATATATATATATATATATATATATAATTGCTGCTGCTACTGGATCAAGTGTGTGTGTGGGGGGGGGGGGGGGGGGGGGGAGAGACACACACACTTTTTGGCACCTTCCTACGCCACTGAGTAGGTATAACATTTCGCAATACCTTTAGGCATGCTAATTATTTTCTGGATGCCGTTACTTTAATAGTCGGATACACTATTATTATAAAATGAATTTTTATCTTTAATGTTTTGTTCTACAACGGCAAAACTCTCTCTCTCTGCATGTGTTTTCTCTCACAAATGACCGTTCTATGAAATGTTTCAAACTAGCGGTCTCTGACATTTATAACTATGTCCATTGGTCTAAAGAATAAGGGACGGTTCAAAAATATTACTTGACGCATTCATTCATTCCATCTTATTTTCGTGCTTATATTCCATTTAGGTCCAAACACGCTGTCCTGGACACATACCTCAGCTATATGGGTTAGTCATTAATGAGAGAAGAGGGTGCGAACCCAGTACCTACTAGCCTTATGTCCGATGTCTTAACCACGACGCCACCGTGGCCGCTTACGTAACGAAAAACCCCCACACATCTATTATACGGGGGACGGGACGTAGCCCAGTGGTAAAGCGCTTGCCAGATGCGCGGTCGGACTAGGATCGATCCCCATTGGTGAGCCCACTGACCTATTTCTCGTTCCAGCCAGCGCACCACGGGTTATAGCAAAGGATGTGGTATGTGCCATCCTGTCTGTGGAATGATTCATATAAAAGATCCCTTGCTACTAATGGAAAGATGTTGCGGGTGTCCTCTCTATGACTGTCAAAATGACCATATGTTTGACATCCAACAGCCGATGATTAATTAATTAATGTGCTCTAGTGGTGTCGTTAAACAAAACAAACTTCAAATGTCAAAACAAAAATTAATGTTTCAACTACGTCCATTGTTCTAAAGAGTAAGGGGCCGTTCAAAAATATTACTTAACACATTCATTCCAACTTATTTTCGTGCTTATTAAGTTTACGGTTCAAGCAAACCCAGTACCTAGCAGCCTTATCCATGACACCATCAAGGCCGATTACGTAATGCAAAATGTATGTGCTATCCTGTCTGTGAGATGGTGCAAATAAAACATCACTTGATACTAATGAAAAAATGTAGCAGGTTTCCCATCTAAGACTACATGTATATATGTCAGAATTACCAAATGTTATGCATGATTTAGTTGTGTCGTGGGGTGTGGGATGGGGAGGTGGAGTTCGGTTGAGGTTGCACATCATTTTGACCATGTATTAGTAACAGGATATTTTATTATGTTTAAGATAATACTTGCTTGGAATTATTACAAACATACTATTAAGAAATATTTTGTTCCAGCTCCACAAAGTTGAAAAACAATCACATACTACAGAAACTGATGAAACTTTATATATACATGTATATTATTTTGTTATACAAAGCAAACAAACTTGTAAGCATTGAACTAAGGGGAATAACTCTAATATACAATCTTTAATTTTACCAGTAAATGTATTTTTCTGTTACAAAAACAACAACACTTATCTTCTCAATGTTAGGCAGCAAAATGATGCATTCGACCTTATGCCATAAAAAAAATGTGCTGTTTATTACGTTGAGAAATATTATGCACAATACCACTGATTTATGAGATGATATTTGATTATGACCATTCAGGGCACATTTAGTTTTTTCAAATTTTAATTAATTAGCAACATTTGCTATGAATTTTAAAATTGATTAGAAACTACATTACAGAATTGTGTAGCAATCTCTAAAACTTGTGTAGTGAATCATGACGTGATACTGAGGAAAATGTTCCCTGCCAATATGGTAGAGAAAAAAGGTTTATGTGACAGCTAGGCCTTTAATTTTCAGTCAACAAAAAGCTGGAACCCTTATATGAGGGGTATGCACCAAACCACATCAATGGATGCATATTAATTTCTACTTAATATTCATGGATGTCAACATATTTCAGGTTATTCTATTTAATTGTAAAATTGTTTTTAATTGTAACAGATCCTTAATATGATTCACATATCACACGAAAAATTATGGCTTCTGACATCATTTATTATAATCTCATCTTTTTTGCTTCTATTTATTACTGTCTAGGTCGGGTATAAAATATATACAAACACATCTTTCTCCAAACAAAACATATCACAAATACTGTCAACAGCAGTTCTGCTTTGCCCTTTCAAACCGTTCTTGATCATAATAAGTAATTATCAGTAAACACATGTAACACTTTTGTAAAGCTATAGTCAGGTTCTTAATAATTTACCAACAGACAGACACAAGAGATATAAAGCTGGACAGCTAAACAAGTTGTAACACGGGTACTGGTAGAGTGGGATAGAATGAGATGGAATTCAATGAAAAGAAAGTAAAGTGGACAGTTCTCAAAAAACAAAAAAGCAATTTTGAAAAAAAAGAAAAAAAAGAAGGAATATTTTATTAATGACATCTCAGCACATTTTAAACCTACAGCGTCTAGCATATGGTTATTTTGACCACTGTGAAACTTGATGGAGAAAACAAAAGAGAAACCAAGCATTGCAACATTGGACACATCTACTGCTACAGCAGCAAGGGATCTTTGATATGCACCTCCCCATAAACAGGACAGTACATAACACAGCCTTTGGTATACCCTTGGTGGGGCACTAGAAGAAATAGAAGAAAAAAAAACATCCTTGGAGGGCAATTGATCCTGTAACTCATCACACCTCAAACAACTACTCTACTTCTGTTATACATTCCGCCCCATTCAAAAAACAACACCACCACAACAACTAGTCAGTTACAATTATTACAATAATAGACACAATAATAGTTTGTCAGTAGAAACCTGTACACGTACACCAGCTGTCTGAGATTGTTTCAAGTACAATCACTTTATACACAAGTGTTAATATCCGTCAACACAAACTGCTTTAGAAGACTAAGGCTTCCTCAGATAATCGAAAGCACTGTCGGGCGGTGGTGTTCGTCTGTACCGCCTGTACCACATCCAAAAGGTGATAGCTGAGAGACTGTACCTGATAAAAAAAAGAAGAAGAAGATGTATGAGAAGTGAACACACATACCATGTTAAGATGTACGAGAAGTGAACACACATACCATGTTAAGATGTATGAGAAGTGAACACACATACCATGTTAAGATGTATGAGAAGTGAACACACATACCATGTTAAAATGTATGAGAAGAGAACACACATACCATGTTAAGATATATGAGAAGTGAACACATACCATAAGATGTATGAGAATTGAACACACATACCATGATAAGATGTACAAGAATTGAACACACATACCATGTTAAGATGTACGAGAAGTGAACACACATACCATAATAAGATGTACGAGAAGTGAACACACATACCATGTTAAGATGTACGAGAAGTGAACACACATACCATGTTAAGATGTACAAGAAGTGAACACACATACCATGTTAAGATGTACAAGAAGTGAAGACATACCATGTTAAGATGTAAGAGAAGTGAAGACATACCATGATAAGATGTAAGAAAAGTGAACACACATACCATGTTAAGATGTACGAGAAGTGAACACACATACCATGTTAAGATGTACGAGAAGTGAACACATACCATGTTAAGATGTAAGAGAAGTGAAGACATACCATGATAAGATGTAAGAAAAGTGAACACACATACCATGTTAAGATGTACGAGAAGTGAACACACATACCATGTTAAGATGTACGAGAAGTGAACACATATACCATGTTAAGATGTAAGAGAAGTGAAGACATACCATGATAAGATGTAAGAGAAGTGAACACACATACCATGTTAAGATGTAAGAGAAGTGAAGACATACCATGTTAAGACATACGAGTAGTGAACACACATACCATGATAAGACGTAAGAGAAGTGAACACACATACCATGATAAGATGTAAGAGAAGTGAACACACATACCATGTTAAGATGTACGAGAAGTGAACACACATACCATGTTAAGATGTACGAGAAGTGAAGACATACCATGTTAAGATGTAAGAGAAGTGAAGACATACCATGATAAGATGTAAGAGAAGTGAATACATATACCATGTTAAGACGTACGAGTAGTGAACACACATACCATGATAAGATGTAAGAGAAGTGAACACACATACCATGATAAGATGTAAGAGAAGTGAACACACATACCATGATAAGATGTAAGAGATGTGAACACACATACCATGTTAAGATGTAAGACAAGTGAACACACATACCATAATAAGATGTACGAGAGGTGAACATACATACCATGTTAAGATGTACGAGAAGTGATCGTTTCTCAGAGAGACTCTTGTTTGACCTCCAAGTGGACCTCCTGTCACGGTACTGTCTGAGAAAAAAAACATAACAAAAATCCCATAAGATATAACCTGAATAGCGTACTCATTTAGAGAATCTAATATGGCTAGCTTTTCTGTATTAAGAAAAATGTAGCAGGCTTCCTTTGATGACTACTTGTCAGAATGACAATGTGTTTGACATTCAATAGCCAATGATTAATTAATCAATGTGCTCTAGTGGTGTCGTTAAACAGAAATAAATTTTTTAAGTGGCAGTGGTTGTTCAGTAGGTATTTGTACCCTTGGTAGTCAACTTTCATTATCAGATTTAAAAGAAAAACAATATTCAGTAAAAATAATGTAACATGCAGAGCTGTACACATGTATATGAGTCTTATAATATGTAACTAAGTACATTTGTTGTTACATACATCCTCGTTTAATCGAAAACCATACGACTAAGAGGAAATGGCTGGTGTGCATGCTCAGTCATGTCAGGCTATCAATTTAACGACATTAATGTTTACCTTGTTCAATTTAGAAATAAAATGTATAAAAAGGTAAGTACAAACTTGCATGTTATCTCTGTTCCATCAAGAATTGCACCAGGTGGTAAGAAAACATCGTTTTAAAAGCATTATCGAAAACCGTACTACAACGTTATCAATGTAATGCCAACAACACAAAATCGGCTGTTCCTGCGAAAACAGTCACGTAACCTGAAACCGGCTATTCGGAAGTGACCAGTCATTACTCAATCGGCAGTGCTAGCAGACGTGTTTGGTTGTGTGGATACCGTCATGCACCTGTTGCTGTTTAGGCATGCATCTGCATTGCATTCAGTAAGATTCCAGGGAACAAATTAACTGTAATAATACATGTACATTTCATTGTGCATAAAACATATTCTTACCTTCTTTTTTTTGCATTTTTAAGGAAATTTGTTTACTTCCGTAACAAGAAACTGTTGTCGTGTCAACGGAGACATTACAAAATACCAGGAAATAAAATAATACGGTTTTCGATTTCGTACGGTTTTCGACAATTAGAGATACTCTTACCTAGATCAGCATCAATGAAAATTGGTGCAGCATTAGCTGCTTCTGCCATGGCATCAACATCCCTGTACATCCAATATCCAATATTCTTAGGATCAGCTTTTGGCATAAACTGGTTTCTCTGAAAAATAAACAAAACACTAATGAATTAACGTACATGTAGGTCAAACTTGCACAGTACATTCTGCATGTTTTTATGACAGCATCAATACACCATTTTATTACGTTCCCATTTAATCTCTTTATTATAGTAATGAAGACTTATTCAGTAAAATGTTATCAATAGGTTAGAGGTCATTGTTCACACTGTAATAACATATATAGGTATGGGTTTCCAATTTATTCTGTTTATTTAAATTCCAGACAAAAACCTGACATCCTATAATACATTATCTGTTGGCCTACAGTGTAACAGGTTAAAGTACATGCATTACACAAAAACTGAAATATTCCAACATATGCTGCACATTCAACATTGAGCATATTCCGCACACCTGGTAAAATAGATTATAATCTGTCCCATCATCCTACAAAAATATTCTTTTGTAAATAATTTCAGTTTGGTTCGATGTAAGAAGAAATCTAAAAGTGTTTTGGAAATAAAATTTAAAAAACCCCACTATTTGTGTGTGCAGTTTAAAAAATAATCGGCTCAGAAATAAATAACTTATAGTAATAGTAAATTCCATAGTATAAAAAAGGCGTTCCCTGTGGGAAGGACTATAACTGAGCATCAGAATGATATCATATTCTATGACATAAACACACATGAGTATATTCACTTGTGGTTAAATTAAGAAAACATAAGTAGCTAGAACAGAAAATAAATGTCAGTGGTAGCTACACCATACAATACATGTATATAACAGAACCAAAGAAAAACAAAGAAAAAGAGTTAAATAATTTTAAATTCCATTCAAAAACACTTGTGAAATCAAGAATCACCACAAACTGGCACGAAGATTTAGCTGAAACAGTAGAGTATTCGCCTGAGGTGATTGGCATGTAGGATCGAACCTCCTCAGTGGAACCATTAGGATTTTTTCCCCCTTCCCAACAAGTACCCTATGACTAGAATAACAAAGGCTGTGGAATGTGCTGTCCTGTCTGTGGGAAAGTGCATATAAAATATCAATAATGGAAAAATTATGACTGTGTCTAAAAGTTGATGATGTGCTCAAGTGGTATCATTATATATATAAAAAAAAAACATTTTAACCACAGTTTTTAGTTCGTAGCTTAGAATACAAATTGTTTACCTTTTCATTCATCCTCACCACTCCGGTTATTGTCACCTCACCTTCAGTCTGAGTGGAAAAAAACAAGAGGAATTGTTAAACAATTTCTCTCTCACCTTTCAAAATATAACTGTTACAGTATTAACTGAAAGAGGAAGCAGCTAGTGGATGTATGTGTGCTTGCAAGCTTCTTTGGGAAGTTACACTGACCTAGCATTACTAGGTCAACTAAACTTCACACACACAGTTAATGTTAAAGTTGTACTGTATGTAGTACTGCACCTATAATTTGAAAAAATATTATGAGTTTCAGAATGCGATATTCGCAAATTTCCCAATTTTGGAGTTAGTAATGAAGGTATACCGATAATAATACAACACAGTCATAACACAATTAAATGTTTCCTTCATAATGCTATGTATGCCCATGAAACAGGATGTTAAAGCTGTGCTTTGTGTGATAAAGACTATGTCGACCGTGTTGCAAAAAATATCTTGTTTTTCTCAAAATGACAACATAAAATCATACCATCACAGCTAGGCCTTCTAGAATTTTTATAAAATCCACTAGCCATGGGATCAGTGATTTTAAAAATTTACTAGCCACAATTAAAAATTCACTAGCCCTACTTTACTTTAAGTTAATACAATTTTACTAAATAATAGTAATAATCAGATATGTCACCTAAAGAGGGAGACAGAGCTTAAAAACAGTAACATTGGGGGTTTGGGTTGGGGGCAGGATATTCATATTTACAGACTAGACTTAACTGCAACATCTGACAAAAAAAATTGTAGTATTTATTTACTGGCCCGACATAGAATATCAATAGCCATGGGAGTGGGGCTATCATAATCTAGAAGCCGTGCATCATCATGGTATCGTCCACATCTTAATTTCACAGACAGATAATAAGAGATATCAAACTGTAAATCTAGAAAGCTTTGCGAGATACAAAGTACTGCAAAAACTGCAAGAGACTACTGAGCACAGTACTTTCTCTACGCAATAGTATAATTATATTCAAATATAAAAGACAAAAATGTCAGTATCATCTGCCTTATACAGTGAAACCCCTCTAACCCGGACACCCTTGGGACCAAGACAAATGTCCGGTTATAAGAGGGATCCAGTTTGGAGAGATTGAGTTCTGTCCTGACTTTTAAAATGACCGGTTTTGAGGCAATTCCAGTTTACAGAGGGTCCGGTCTTGAGAGGTTTCACTGTACGACGTTTAAAAAATGTTACTAGTGGCAATGACACTGACTTACTACATACACACAGAGCAAACCGACTACATGTGCTCCGTTAACACTTAACAGCAGCTTTTCAATTAATTAAAACAAATGGTACATGTATGAACTTTCAGCTCAGTTCACTGCTAAAACAACTTACGGTAAGTGTGTTTCAAAAAAAAAACATAACTCGTCATCTGAGGTTACGAAACTTCAGGTTTGGTCATTGTTAACCATTGGCTATACTTTCATGACGCAAGTATATTTACAATATTAAAATATAAAATGTGTTATTTGAATACTTTGATTTTAATAAATAAAAATATACCACCTATTGAACAGACGAACCAAAAAACCCCAATAAAATCTGAAACATACATCCATAACAATATGAAACAATGAAAACACAATTACACGTACCTGCCCTTTAATTCGCTTTCCTCCCTTGGTATAGTTTCCCGGCACCCATCCACGATTCACTAGTATTGTCATGCTGTAATAAACCAAATATGAAATTGCTTTTTACTTACTTTGTTGCCGAGAGTTTCAAATTTAAAATCATGAGAGAGTATGTAGGACAATTTTACACAAATGTAGTAGCTAGTGTAGTATACTGAGGCTTATGGGGGAGCCAAACAGTTTGTTTTTTTTTTTTTTTTTTAGGGTGGGTTGGGGGGTGGAGTAGAAAACATGAATAAAACCAACATATTTTTCCCATTGCCATTTACAATGATATTTAAGTAGGAAAAATACTGCAGGTGTATCACCACTATTGTTTCACATAACCAAACATACAAAATTAAATATTAACCTACATAGCAATTAAATCCCCCCCCAAAAACAATGTTTACATGTTACACCATGGAAGAAGAGCATACCCACTGTGACATCTTTCTTTTTTTCGCCCTCTCCATCCCCTCCCCCCACCCCCAAAAAAAAAACCTACCAAACCCAAAAAACCTGGAAGGATAATCAAGTTTACCACCTAGACTTTCAAATACTAGTACATGTATTACCACTCTTTACTTCATGGGGTCTGAAAAGGGAAGCAACTCTCACAGGCAACATGCTATATGATCTGGATTCGGTTAAAGATGCAGGAATCAACCCTTTTTATGCCATAATGATGGGAGTTGACCCCCTACAACACTGCATAACCTAACAATCAAATCATTTCAGACTCAACCAAATATAATTGTAAAAAAAAAAGAATGCTCACTTGTCAGCAACTCATCACTTAATGGCACTAACTGACTGAAGAAGTGGTGTGATCACTGCAGCATGGACCACTCTTACTGATTAGCAGCAATGTAATTTGAATATATATACCGGCCTCTTGTGGCGTCGTGGTTAAGTCGTCAGAAATAAGGCTGGTAGGTACAGGGTTCGCAGCCCAGTACCGGCTCCCACCCAGAGTGTGTTTTAACGACTCGGTGGGTTGTTTTAAGGCCACCACACCCTTTTCTCTCTCACTAACCACTAACAATGAACTAACCCACTGTCCTGGACAGATTGCAGGGACAAAGCTTATCCACTCACGACAAACAAGTGAGTGTACTGAGCTACTCAAGCCCTCCTAATACATGATGAGTACTTTTACCTACAAGCATTTTCCCCAAAACAAGACAGCACATACCATGGCTGTAAAGATTTTTAAGTACTAGTCATAGGGCACTGGCTAAGTTGGGGAACAAAACTTGTCCATCTATGAATAAAAGAGTGACTATATGCCATCACGTGCACTCTGCTAATATGTTAAAGAGTACTTTGACTTGACTTGATTTACCTGTAGGGTTTTAGGTGTTGTAGCACACCCCTGTCATGGGTGCAAGTGTTAGCTCACGACAACTCTTCCGTTCACGACAGAAAGAGGGGGGTGGTGTTGGGAGATGGCAGGACCACATGTACGGACAATGTGCAAGGGAGTACAGGCAGCCCGACTGTGGTTGGTTTACGGGCGCAGTGGTGGTTTGGTGGTACGGCTTTTGCACTAGCAGAGCTAGTGGTAGGTCAGCAGAAAATTTAGCCAAATTATCTACTAAACTTCAAAAATTGCAGAAACAGTTATTTTCTCACAAAATATAAATTATTTCATAAAATTATTTTGCCAAATCAAAATAAAATTTGACGAATGTCAGAGCTAACACTGAACAGGTTACCCTGTGAATGAGCCAAACGAAAGAATGTGCACAATTTCTTAAGGTGATTTGGTGCATAATTTGGAGTGGTTTGCCAAAAGTAAAATTGAACTGTTTGTTTTAGTTTTATTTTGTCTAACGAGCAGCTACTTCGACAATCAGCTTCTCTGACTATAAACCACCCCAGTGAACTTACTCTCTGTCTGCCAGTTTGAACGGCGTCACTACGTACACCCCAGCATTGGACGATCCTTGAAACAAGCCTGAACCGGAATACTCAGTCTGGACGTTGCTGCGCGGCCCAATCAGCATCTCACGGCTGTGGTCAAACGTCCCACGGACAGTTACCTTCTTATACTCCAACTTGGGCAGCTCATCTAAACTAACAGCAATAGAGAAAACAATAAAATTAGTATTAGGTCACAAAACAATGAAGAAATCACTCCAGTACCCTTGCAGGGCTAGGTGTGGGATTTAAAAAGGTTTTCTATTAAACTTTAAAAAACATCACAGAAACCCAGGTAATTTACCAACAAGGTATTAACCATTACATGAAATTACTTCACCAAGTTACAATAAAATCTGCAAATGGTTCTAAATATTCACAAATGACAAATCAGATTCTGTTGATTGGTAGAACTACATTGTATAGTTTTAAAATGAATCAGTTACCTGTCCAAAATAAGGCTACCCTAAGCCTATGACTGCAAACTTTCCATATTTTAATTCATACTGACCTGTTGTACATCTACCTTCATCATCATTTGCTTTGAGTTTTAAAAATAAAATTCCATGGACTAATAAAACAGGAAAAATTGCCTTAAGTTTAAAATGGCCTTTCTGTTTTTAAAAATCACACACAGATCTCAAATTTAATTTTAAGGCCCTATGGTCATATGCTCCATTTCCTTGAAAATTAAACAGAATCTCATGGCCAAACTGGACTTGCCTTATTTTGCATTTCAAAAAAGAAAAAAAGAAATAAATGTTTTATTTAATGACATATTCAACACATTTCATGATTTTTTTTTTTTAATTTTAGCATTTCAGTTATTGGTCATCATATTAGAATGTGAATCCTGAAAGTTTGTTTGTTACAAAAACATGAAATTTCACACTTATTTATTTTGAATGGGTTCTGTTGTGGTATACATGTAGTAAGACACTTCTTGAAGTTTGCCTTGTGGCTCTTCCTTCTGGATGTAATTCCCACAAAAATCTCCATCAATCTTGGCCAAATGGCCATGTCTTCATATTTGCCAAATTCGAGGCGTGCACTATGAAAATGTCATGAAGATAATAGCTGCAGTCCTTACAATAATCAGATTTAGAGGGTCAGTGTGGTTTCTTTAAACAAGGAGCGCAACATTTTGCACTCTTTCCATAGATTGGATTTAAGGGGCATACACAATGTACAAAGATCATGATCATGCTAGTGTCACTCACAGGGTTTCTGCCAGAGGGTAAAATGGATATGGAAAGAAAGAAAGAAATGTTTTATTTAATGACGCACTCAGCCCATTTTATTTACGGTTATATGGCGTCGGAAAATAAATATGGCACCATACTCATATATTTTTACTTATTTTTTTTTTTAAAATAACTTTTTGACAAAATCAATTACTCTTTTATCATTACTACCGGTATATAATTTTCTTAAACCTAACCCTAAACTTAACCCATTGACTGTGGCTGCATTCAATTCCATAGTGCCATACCCAAAAAAAACCTTTCTGGCAGAAACTCTGACTGAGGAACCAAAGGATGGCTATATTGTTGTACCCCAATTTCTTTTTTCTGTTCCGACTGCCAACTTCCCTTTAACTATAGTGAAACCTCTCAAAACCAGACCCTCTGTAAACTGGAATTCCCTCAAAAGCAGGTATTTTTCGCTGCCCATTTTTAAATATCTGTATGGAAGAGAACCTCTGTAAACCGGATACCTCTTTTAACCAGACTTGTTGCTTGCTCCCGAAGGTGTCCGATTCAGAGTTGCACTCTACATGTATTTCAAGCTACATGAATGTACACCACATTGAAAGCACCATTTCTCATCAAGCTAATGCTCAGGGGCGGGACGTACCCCAGTGGTAATGAGCTCGCTTGATGCCCGGTCGGTTTGGGATCGATCCCCGTCGATGGACCCATTGGGCCATTTTTCGTCCCAGCCAGTGCACCACGTCCTATATATCAAAGGCCGTGGTATGAATTACTCTGTCTGTGGGATGGTGCATATAAAAGATCCCTTGCTGCTAATTGAAAAGAGTAGACCATGAAGTGGCGACAGCAGGTTTCCTCTCTCAATATCTGTGTGGTCCTTAATCATATGTCTGACGCCATATAACCGAAAATAAAATGTGTTGAATGCATCGTTAAATAGAACATTTCCTTCCCAGCTAGTGCTAAGAGGTTTGGCTTAATACTAACTCCTCTGGCAGGGGAACTGCAGGTGTTCGTGTTCTTTCCTCCATGTCGGCGATCAGACCAAGCTTCCATCGCCAGCGCTGGACTTGCCATGTCCCCAGAGCAAAGGCGGCGGCGGGTAGTGTCTTGAATATAGACAAAGGAAAGTAATGTTAATTTAATGACAGACATCACTGCACATTTTAAATAATGGATACTTGATGTCACAGGTTAACATGTAACTAACAATATGTAGTAACATATGGTTACTGGGACTTAGTCTAGTAAGAAAGGAAACTGGATCAGACACAGACCAGAACTACAGGGTTCATACATCTTGTTATCAACCAAATCCTATGATAGTGAGTGATATTTAAAAACACTTTCTACATGTATGACCTTTTTTCTTTAAAAAGTAAGTACTAACATTACAATGTTTTGATGCAAATTGACCTTCTTGTTTGTGTTATTTTAAACGAGAATAAAATCAATTAATTAAGGATAGGTGTCATTACATTCATGAGGAAAAATTAAGAAATGGCATTGTAGTTTGACTAGTAATACATGTAAATGTATAAATACTATCATTAATAATCATATGTTTTCTCAGTGATCTTACTTTATACTTGAGCATCACCTGTCTACCTGTGGCAGATTTCTCAATGTACTTTATAATTTCATTCTTCATCAATTAACATTCAAAGATTATGCATTAACATGAGCTGTAACAAACATGCATAAATATTAAAAGAATCCTTCATATGTGTCCATGTGGGACATGCAGGGCTATTCCACCCGAGGGCAAGCCTCGTCCCTGACATCATATTATGTACCCCATCTAGTAGATGAAAAACAAGCATTTGGGGAAAACATGAAAAACCTACACATGTACTTTTTTTTTTATCTTACATTTTACAATAAAATAATCATAACCATTGAAAAGATCGTACCCAAAAATGGTTTACACTAAAAGTATAAACTGAAAATGATAGTATAATTTCATTATGGCAGCAGATTTCCTTGTTTTTATGAATTATAAAAAGCATTTTTTGCATTATTTTGTCACCCAGTGTTAATATCAGCTCAAACAATAGACGTCACGTGGTCATGCAAGACCGATTTATTCCGCATGGGCTGACATACGCCTGTCTTGCATGGCTAGGGATGGGAGAAATATATATATAGATAGATAAGACAGATAGAGACAGAGATCAAGAGAGAGATACAGTATATATATATATATATATCAACAAAATGTTAAAAGTACCAGTAAAACTAAGCCTCCACCTCCAAATGGCTTTTTTTTCTTAAGTGCTTTTGTATGTCTGGGAACCTGCCGCTCACTTTGACTGCTGCAGTATCGCACCAAACATCGCCAAGTGAGCCTGCGAAACTGAAAAATATATTTTTAATAGTGTATGTACATGAATTTAACACAGGTTATATACATGTAAGTTACTTGCACACACATGTATGTAGTTATCATCAGAACAAGTTTAAAAGAAATTTTAATGTCTTCAATAAAAATATAAATTATGGTGCATATATATATATACATGTATATCAAGTGGACCCGATATCGGTAATTTTAAGGAATAAACAAAAACAACGTAGCAACATTAATGGTTTTACGGGTTTGTAAAGTTTTGTATTGAGATATTCACTTGTCTGAACTTTATTGTTAATGAAAATATTCATGTACTGTGAAGAAAAACTTCACAAATCAACGACAAGCAGATGACAACAAATCGGATATGTTGACTGCTCGAACCGTGAAGAAGAAAAGAAACTGAATGGAGCTGAAAGCTAGGTTATAAAATCTAGTAGCCCTCAGTAAAACACCTCGGGCTAGTGCTAAGGCCAAGCCTTGCAGGATATATATATCGTCCATGGCCTTGTTTCGGTGAGGGCCCTGATTCAGTGGCTTCGTCATTTGTGCTCAACAGAACGTACATTTGAAGATTTCCGACGTCCTTGACTTTGCATGGGGAAAGAAAACAAATTTCTGTCACATTCACAGAAATGTTAGTAAAAATAAGGTTAAAATGAGAAATTAAGAAAGCAAGATCGAACTATACCCAGTCATAAACACGGCACATTTCTTAATACCATTTTTCTATGATTTTTGAAGACTGTTATTAGAAAGAAATGTTATTTTTAAAACTAATTTTCGTCTGTTCTCAGCTGTACTTTTTTTTTTTTTTTGAAGTTGCATGATTGTCACGGCGTCTGCTGGCAAAAATCTCTTTACAGATACTTGCCAAAAATATACGGTCCTTATATGTTTTAACATAAATATATTTCTGGATATCTGTATATTTATTAAAACTAAGAATGCAGCTTATATTTTTTAACCAAACAATTTTACCATTATAACTATTCATTTGTTCAACTTTTAACACAATTGCAAGACATCAGAATTGTTATATTTGTGTTCCTAAAATGTTGTCTGTTAACATTGGTTCTCGAGGACTGCATTTTGTAATTTGTCTTAAAATATATTTAAAATATTTTTTTTATAAATTATTATAAGTACGTTTTGTTGAACAACATACATGTTTTGCTAAAAGACTGAAAAGTTTTGTGTTGGAACGTTTTGGCTGTAAGCTATACCACTAAACGTTTCACTCAGAGAAACAGCTACGTAGTTAACAATATTTACTACTGATATGCATGCTACAGTTTTTGATGCACGTGGTCTTTGCTATATAGTGGTCAGTTTAGTGTTCATTTGAAGGGTAGAAATACTAATAAAAAGGTAGCTATTTGAATAACAACTGTCTGTGTATAAATATTGATATGATTTAGAATCGAATGCTTTATAAGCTCACCAAAACTGGTCCACCCATGATACAACATCAAAATAGGATTATTGTTATATATTATATATTAATTAGAGCGGTAATCTTTGCCTACCCAATAGTCAGCAGAATTTTTTTTCCGTTATAGTTATCTGGACCGAGAGAGAAATTATAACCATCCAAGTTCTTGCTATCGAACAGCAGAGTACTTGCCAAGTAACTTGGCCTACCTCCACCCATCAAACTGCACCCAAATGCAAAATAACCCCTAATCTTACATACACATATATAACAGGAGGGGTCAGTGATGACTGTAACAGAGATGTCAATACGAAAAATAATGAAATTCGGAAGCTACGCTCGTAAAAATTACTGACCCCCTCCACCTCCTACCCACCTCATTGATCATTTAATGATTCAACAGACAACACTGTTCAAGATCAACCCTGTATGGATGCTACGCTTGCATCAATATAATTAAGTTCCCAAAACACAATGTAAAGTTAATTAGTAGCTGTTGTTAACTGACATGTCCAAACTGATGATCGATTACAAAATTGCACCCACTTCGGCACTTCCCAAAATCAACGATTAAAAACCGTTGTCACTCACCAGCATTTTTCTTCTCTCAATCACGTTCGCAATTAGACTGTTTCTCAATTGATTAATCTTTTAGGCTAACAGTCTACTGTTTATAGACTGTGGCTGTTATTTGTTACGCTAACGTACGGATATTAATGCTGTGTTACGTCATATAGACAAGTACCAGTTGTAAAATAAAACAACAGGAAACTGAAACAAGTTGAATATTTGTTTTGTTAAAATCACTTGTCAGGTATATTGTTAATTATATCGACATCATATAATTTGCAGTGTATTGCATAGGTAAGAGTCCTGTCTAAAGTATTTTGATCTTCACCTCATATTTTACAGGCTACTATAATTAGAAATTAATTAAATAACGTTAATTGTCAGTTGACTGCATTCTCCAAAATTTGACTAATTTTGTTATAACTTATATTAAAGTTTTGCACAAAGTCATATGAAGTAAAATCATAGTGCAGTTGTTTTAAAAGAGCACAGTTTACGTGATACATATATATGTCATATATTGGAGTAGGGGTGGTGTAGTTCATAAAAATAAACTCGAATGTAAATGCACATTGAGTTTATAGGCCCGGCGCCATTTTCCATTAGCAAATACAGAGCCGTTCCGAGCAATTTTGCTCGGAACGGATATGTGGTCGAAATAGCGAATTGTGGTCGAAATAGCGATTGACACCACCTTTTCCCACCCTAATCGTGTAGTGTGATCTTTTTCGGGCATATGCAGACTAAAAAATACTTACTTTGAAACGATCTTCACTTTGAATTAAAGGAAAAACGACCGACTGTATGACTTGGGTTTAAAACGCGCGGTGCATTATGGGAGTTTCATTTTCCTCCCATAATGCACCGCGCGTTTTAAACCCAAGTCACACAGTCGGTCGTTTTTCCTTTAATTCAAAGTGAAGATCGTTTCAAAGTAAGTATTTTTTAGTCTGCATATGCCCGAAAAAGATCACACTACACGATTAGGGTGGGAAAAGGTGGTGTCAATCACTATTTCGAGCAAAATTGCTCGGAACGGCTCTGTATTTGCTAATGGAAAATGGCGCCGGGCCTATAAACTCAATGTGCATTTACATTCGAGTTTATTTTTATGAACTAGGGGTGGTGGTGGTGGGGGGAGGGGGGTGCAACCCACACTTCGTATGCGGTACCAGACCCTAGTGCAGTAGTGGGACCGGGTAGCCCCCAATGTTAGTTGGCCACCAACTGGTTGTCAGTTTGCCTGCAACTATTTGTCAGTTTGCCCACAACTTTTTTTAAATTCCCTCCCCCAATAAAGATTATTTTAGTGAAGGTTGTTTTTTTGTTTTTTTTTTGTTCTTGCTCCACTCATTCTCATTAAAATCAGGAATTAAGAGGGAGAGGGCAGACAGGCATAAACACACTTTACTTGGGCCCATCCTTTGATTAAAATCAAGATTGAGGAATTTGTATGTTTGGTACATAGGTATTAACCAGGGTTGAAAATTAACATGAACACCATGGCCGCCAGCAGACCGGACCAGTTGAAGAAAAATCTCACTGGCCCTTCTCAAATTCAACTAGCCCTCCAATTATTGCATTGACATTTTAACTGCACATCCAAAATCAAACTTAGAATGTTCTTTGTTGAATAATAACCATGTTCTCACCCTATATTATCCGTTTACTTCAAAAGTTAACCGATGAATTGGCATATAACCTCATAATGAATAAAGTTAAAATTCATAAAAACATGTTCTTAAGTTTTAAACCCATACCAAATCAAATTGAAAAAATTGAAAAAAGAAATCCAGTATATATTAGAATGTTTCTTTACAAATTACTATTAAAGAATGCAGATTAAATCTTGTTTTTAATACAGGGGTGAAGACAAAATGGTAGAACAGCCAAGGTATGCAGATTGTCTCTGATTTATAAAAAATAAATAATAAAATAATGCAGTACAAAGAGAATAAAGGTAGAACTGTGCATGCTGTATCATATAAACTAGTCTGGGGGTGGCAGTCTTCTTTGTGGCGATGCAAGAGGGTAAAATCTCCAGTAAAGGATTTCCTTGGGAGTGGCTTTCCTCCTACAGACACAGCATGCTAACATGTACGTTTAATTCGGATATTGTAAATGCTACAGTAGTAGGCGACAAAAAAATAAATATCAAAGAAAAATAAATCTGTTAAAAAAAAACTTTAAAAAATCCCAAACATTTTACCAAAATATACAGTGTACTTAGTTATCATATTACAAAGCATAAAAAGCGTATTTATTGTTTCTTACAGTAATAGTTGGATGGTCATGTCATCATGTAAGTCTTGGTGTCATCAGATCTGTTCTTATTTCATGAAAATTGCTTAAACTTAAAACAATACAGCGACAATCAATTAACTGACCTTTTGAATAAACCCTGTAGCAATGGAAAATTTCAATGTTATTTCTAAATGCGTGCATTCGCTCACAAAATACTACAAAATATATTTTGATTTTGTTCCAGAATAATGTAAGCTATATGCCAGCACAGACACAGTGTGTTTTGTCACATTCGATTCAGTTTCGGTGTTCATATACCACAGAGGGCAGATAATTTACCGGGACAATTTTGATTATTATACTTTAAAAAAAGGGATTATACAAATTTATGTGCACATTCCAAAAGGAAGATAAAAATAAATAAAAAAAATTATAATAATTTAGTCGCCTTTTGTATTGGGCAGTTCTAAAATTAAATTAACCAAAATTTTGTATCATTTAGCCCTAGGAAGTTTCAGTATCTTTTCTTTTTCAACTGGTACCATACTCGCCAGACCCTAAAATGGATAGTCACCCAACGGACAACCTTTGTAAACTTCTTAGCCACCCATAGCCAATAAAGGTTGCCATGGGTGACGGCTAATTTTCAACCCTGGTATTAATGTGCTTATATCCTGAGGGTTTAAATACGCTTACTGTGGTCACAGCCTCAGATTAAATCCTATTTCTCTTTCCAACCAGTGCACCACGACTGGTATATCAAAGACTCTGTATATGCTATCCTGTCTGTGGGATAGTGCATATAAAAGATCCCTCACTATTCGAAAAGAGTAGCCTATGAAGTGGCAAAAGTGGTTTCCTCTCTCAATGATCCTTAACTATATGTCCGATGCCATATAATCACAAATAAAGTGTGTTTAGTGCATCGTTAAATAAAGCATTTCCTGTCTATTTCCTGTCCTGATTAAAATCAGGGATGGTTCCCATAGTAAATTGAGGACTTTATGGTAATTAATACTGTAGTATTATAATATTGGCTAACACCACATGGAACAATTTGTTTTCAAAATCTTGATTACCGATATTTCTAGTCAATTGAAAATTGATTAGCAACTATAATACTGTTTAATGTTTTAACATTATGTAGATACTGTACAAAATGTTCCCTGACGAAGTGGCCTAGTCTTTTTTGTCACTTCTTGATGTATTTGTGTAGCCTAAGTGGTATTCATTGTCCTTTCATGGATAAGGGATTAACAAATGAGCAGATTTCTCCTATAATTAATTAAGCATTATTTATTTCATTTCAACTTATTTTCATGATTATATCCAATTGAGGTTCAAGCATACTGCCCTGGGCACACTCCTCAGCTATCTGGGCTGTCTCTCCAGGACAGTGGGTTAGTGGATAGCGAAAGAAAAGAGGGGGTAGTGGTCTTACACCTACCCATTGAGTCATTAAAACTTGCTCTAGGTGGGAGCCAGTACGGGGCTGCAAACCCTGACACCACCGAGGCTGGTAAGTAAGCATCAACACTAATATCCTAAAAGGCACATAGTGATTACAGTTAACATATTAATACGCATTATAAAACGCTTCCCTTTCTTTGATAGTTCTGCATGTTCTGTTCTGCAGCAGGTCTCTTCTTGTTTGTATAAGTGGTATTCACTGTCCTTTCTTTGTTACAGGTTTAAGGATATAAAAGATTCATTGCTATTAATATGATTAGTAGTGGCATTTGAAAGTTATATTGCTATATGTATCCAGGATTTTAGATTATGGTCCAACCCACTATTGGGGTGGGGAAGGGGAGGCAGCCCACACTATGTATGTATGTATATGCGCTCTGAGCTACTGAGGCATCCATAAAAAGGATGCTCTTTAACTCAACCACATGCATGGGGACTACAATCTATGTGGTCGATCCCACTTACGTGCATGAAACAGTGGGCAGACCTGCCACTGGCTAGTATGTATTGATGTATGAGTATGTTTGTATGTATATATGTATGATTTTATAAAATTTAATACAGTAAAAAAAATAAGAAAAAGAAAAAAAGGTTTGATTGTGGGGCATGGCCCTTGTGAAATCCCCCTCCTTCTCCCCTTCCCTCTATGCAACTCACAGTACCTTTATGTCTGTGGCAGCCTTTGTTATTTAATTTTTTTTTCAAAATCTATATTCCAGAACGCCAATAGCCTACATATTTGTCAATGTAGCCGAACACTCCAGGTGCAGCCCAAAGGTAACTGGTGACAATGCTTGCGTCCATACTAACTGCTGCTGTGCCAGTGGTTGCAACCTTGGCAGTTGCCCTGTACGTGTTGCGCAAAATCCAGCAGACTTATGGAAATGTGGTCAATCAGAGAGTTCCTGATATATCTGTGGATGGACAGCTGGATTCAGGCTACTACTCTGGTAATGTGAGAGGTAATTATACGATTCAAGAGGTTCTCAGGTTTACATGTATATGATGAACTATATGTACACATTGATAAAAAAAAAGTCCAATGTAGCAATATGTAAAAGATTAAATTTGAAAGAAAGAAAATGACATCCATGAATACAATTTAAGTGAAAATGTTTTGCAGAAAGAAAAAACACTATTTATATATTTAATTAAAGTAAAAACTGATTTCACCTGAATACTCTGACTGTAAGAGAGCAATTAAGACATTTGGACACACATTACAGGAAGAAACCCGTCAGCACCTATATATATTTAACTGGAACATTATTGAAAGTGGGTGGTTTCTTCCTGTAGTGTGTGTATTAGTGATTAATGTCAAAAAAATGTTTTATCAGTGAACTTGAAAATTATCGATGTTTAACATCAAACGTAGGATTGTTGTTGTAATTAGAGCGGGAATCTTTAACTACCGTTTGGTAGGCACAAATTGCACAGTTTTGATATACAGTTTGCTCTGGCCGCAATGAGAGCGTATATAACTGTCCAAATGTCCGACCTGCTCTCTTAAATTGCAGTCAGAGTACTCAGGCTAAAACTGATTAATGATGGGTGTTTCTGTTGTCTAGTCCAGAATCACGTTGTTCTTAAGGAGCACTAACATGTTTACCTTTTCACAGGAAAGTGCAGCCATTTAAGGCTGGTTTGTTTTTTGGTATTTATCAATCAAGTTAAAACCATATTTGTTTCGCTGGAGTTCTCATTAAGAATTATACCAATTTATTTTGCTTTAATGAGCTATTTAAATGCTTCCATATTGAAGTTACATTGCATTCGCTCACCTGTGACTCTCATGTTATGAACATAATTCATAAGGCTGGTTGAATGAGACTATATGCGACGTCATAAATGTTTTTGACAGAAACGAAATCAAGGTAGGCCTACACTTGGTGTACTAGTCCAGTTAATGCTTTGAATAGAAAAATATTGGTCTATGCGCCGGATCCAATACAAAACAGGTCCGGAGATTATCAAAACAATCGAATCGGTATTGCATTTTGGTTAATGTCAATTAGTAACATAAATATTATCAATACATGTACATGTATGTATTCGTGTACTCGGTTCAGCTAGTGACGAATACGAATGCAACTACGATACAGATCGCTGTTCGGTGCACCAAATATTCGAGTATATTGTTACACCCTTAGTTAAAGTGTGTGATGTTAAACTACATTTGTGCCAATCATGATGACATATTATGGTACCTCAGATCCTTTACTAGGCTTAATTAAAGGCTCAAAGTTAATTTTGTGGCATGTGAACCAATCTGTACTTCTCACAAGTTTAATCTTTGAAAAAACTTTTGTAGCAATTCAGAAGCAGTTCTAGAATAAAGGTATTGAATATATTAAAGTTGTACATGTATATGTCTATTACTTCAAGATGGAAAGCAAAAGTTGCATGTGAACCTGATTGTGGTAACGAATAGTGTGTATAATGAGCAGCAGAGCTTGCTACCTGTTAATTCTGAGCCTATATTTACTTTGAAAAATCATCTACAGCTACATGTCCCGTTGTTGCACGTCATTAACTGTTTGAAACAATTTAAATGTATGTGTACATGTAGATATACTGGTTACATGTATTTATACTGGTTATATGTATTTATACATATATATCAGTGTGAATTACTGTCTTTCCTTTCTCTACCAGAAAATCGAGCTCATTCAGCAAGACATCGAAGACCACATCCCTACCAGAACAGAGGTAGAGCATCAGGGGCGTCGGGTTCGTCGGCAGATTCTGGATCAGGTCTGCAGTCTGCGTCTGAAGACGTGCAAGTAGTACACGCCTTTGAGGGGTTTGAAATTGAGTGTGCCATCTGCTTTGAACAACTGAGCTGTGTCCAGGTGTATCCATGCAACCATTCGGGAATCTGCATCAACTGTATTAACAAGATCATAACAGACGGAGACCGGCTATGTCCATTTTGCAGACGATTTATTCAAGCTTACAGAAACTAGACTTGCTATATATAATCTCTTAAAGGGACATTCCTGAGTTTGCTCCATTGTAAGATTTTTCCGACTAATAAAATATTTCTACGATTAAACTTACATATTAAATATATTTTTTTGTTTAGAACATCAGTGTCTGTATATTCAATGTGATTCTGGTCGTCTTAATATTTCTAAGAAGCCCAAACTCAATTTTGTACGTACGAAAAAACTATATTTTAGGAAATAAAAGGAAATTTGACCTAGTACAAATATTAGAACGATCATGTTTAATATACAGCCACTAATATTTTATGCAGAAAAATATATTTGATATGTAATTACAATCGTTAAAAAAGTCTCCGTTAGTCGATAACATCTTAAAAATTGCAGCAAACTCAGGAATGTCCCTTTAAGGCAATGCATCTCAAACATTCTTATTTCACACTTAATGTGTATAGGGACTATCCCAAGGCTGTAGCCTTTAAAACAGAGAGTGTATTAATCTATTCTCATTGTAAAACATCTGGGCCCAGATCTTTGAAGTTGTCTTAAGTAGCATTACGGTATTGTAAAACTTTCGTAGGCTATGGCATGGGTCACTGTGACATCATAGCTTATGGCGGTTTTACAATATTTTAGCGCTAAGATACATGTAGGTTCGAAAATCTCTATCCTGGATAAATCTAGCAAATCTCAAAATACAGAAATTCCGGTATTCAAAAATGCTTTACGCCGTTTAATAAAGCAGTAATAGTATTCCTGATGAACACAAAATAGCTGAAAAGAAGAGATTAAGGGGTGAGACTTAACTGGGGAATGCATTTAAAGCCGTGTATATAAAAAATACTGCTCTATATCGGTATCAGTATTGTATCAAACCTGAATACAGTATCGATGGCGAGGTAAATCACCCAAAAAATACTGATACCGATACCGAGCCTGAAATTTCAGTACCACCCAGTTCTAAAGATAATAGTATATTGTAATATAAATTTAAACAGCTGTATTGGCCAACACCACGATACAATGGCTATAAACACAGAATAGATTCTTTCTAGAGCATTGTGACACTTTTCAGTCTTTGTGTAGTAACCTCTGTGAGAAGAACTGCCATAATATAATCATTGGCATAATTATGCAACACTAAATTAGACTTGTACAGAATAGGAGATAGGAAAATGTTTTGGACCCTGTAAGCAGCATGTATTGCTTAACTTGTTGCTACTATTACTAATTTAGGTCAGAGTTTTATTTGGGGCAGTGTAAGGCCAATGGTGATCCAGACTATGCATTTAGGGTGGGCTTCAATGACATGTGGCCAAAAGTCACACACATTCCCGAAGGGATTCCTCGGATTCTCCAATGTAAAAAATGACTGACATATGTCTGTCACTAACAACATGTCATTAAATGTTGTTCAGGATAGACAGACATAGGGTTTTATTTCCAAAATTTGACTTGACACCCATGTTCTTTGATTTGGGGAAATTTAGCATTGTTTTACAAAAAAAAATTGAATTTTTAGTTTCATTTCGAAAACATTTTATGAAGCTACGTTTGAGTTTAAAACAGTTATCTTATACATGTACTTGTATTTATTCAAATTTAAAATTAATATAGGTATCTATTTTGCATTCTGAAATATGTTATCATTGGTGAGGGAAGCGGTGTTTGTCAAGTGTTATGTGTCGTTTTCAAAATACTACCGGTATTTATATAAAAAAGGACGTATTTAAATTGGTAATAAAAAACAACATTGCCTTTGGGGAATGATGGGAAATGATGCATAGTCTATAAACATAGGCAATAATTTTAAAACCTAAGACCGTTCAAGTGTGTGCAAATGATAGCATGCTTAAATCACAATTGAATATAACCCCAGAAAATAATTGAATTGAAATAAGTGCAAGCAACAGGCATATGAGTTGGGGAAGGGCATATGTAAATGTACTTAGAATTTTTGCAATGTAAAATCTATGCTGTTCGTTTTTGTTTCTTATTTACTTTTGCTTGAGTTTGGTAAGGTACACGTGTACATAGTACTTTGTATTAGTTTGTATTAGGTTCTCCATGAGTCCCGAGTCTGTTCACAGGACTCTTAGTACCCGTGCAAAGAAGAGCGCTCTCATTTAATTCAATTTTTACGTCCTTTTTGCCATAATATTATATGCTTGTCACCGGTTACATTAAAGGGCTGTGAGACATGGATGGAAAACAAAAGTCGAATGTGTGGAATGCAATACAATGGCAGGATTTAGCATCGATGTTCAGCGTTCGAATTAAGATGCATAATGCTATTTTACTTTATTCTTTAGTCTCGTTATCATCTAGTGCAAGTGTTGGCTCCGGGTCGAGTTTGATTTGATGTCTAGTTTTCTGTCCCAGGTCCGGTCACAGGCCATGCCAGACATCGGACCTGGGGTAAATGTGCCTGAAACATCTGTGGTATATGGGCACGTTAATAGAGTTCCACGGACCACGATGTCTAGTTTTAGCTTTAATAATACTATACCCAATACAGCACTAGAAGGTAAACTCTCTTTAAAATAGATGTTGTCAGTTATATTGATACTGCAACACAGAACCATTTTAGTAATAAAACTACAAATTGTTTCGCATAATCGATTCTATAGCATGTATGTGTATATTATACCCATACCAGTAGCTTGCTTCTTTGTCATTTTGTTTTAGACAGAATCACTTTAGAGTAGCCTGAGGCCCAAAACGCGCCAGGTCTGGGTCTGGCGAGTATGGTACCAGTCCAAAATGAAACATTGAATAGAATGTGACAAAAGACATCACGTCTGTGCTGGCGTCAACTACAGATCAGGCAACAGACATCATGGAACATGCCCTATATTTTCACACTGGCAGCTGGACAATGTTTGAGCCTTAATATTTCATTTTTATTTTTAAAACCCCCCAGGAAAGATGTATATATATCCAAAGATATGAATGCAGTCAGTTATATTGATAAAATGCAACAGATACAGATCCAGATGTCAAAATACACAAGACTTGGCACGCCTGCCACACTTTCCAGACGCCGACTCCGTGTGTTTTTGGCCTTACAGTGACACCTGCTACTGTAAATGGCCTGCAGTTAAAATGTGCTGACATATCACGATAATACATTCCTTTCCTACATGTGTGTGCTTAGTACTTGTACGTGTAGTTTTTGAGTACCTGTATGTATATTTATATTCTAAATACTTGTCATACAGTTATTATACAGAGTTTAAACCATTTTTTGCCAAAACGCCAAATATGTGACTTGATTGATTGATTGATTGATTGAATGAATGAATGAATGCAGAACACAAATACACATCGGCTATTGGGTGTCAGAAAAGGTAAATACATGTATATGGAAATAGTATTTATATACTTAATATGTAAAACCACAGTATAGAATGTCACTGGATGTTAAATGTGACGAAGTTAATCTAGCAAAGCTGTTCCATTAATTATTAAATCACCAGAAAGCTAATTCAAAAATCAAATAAAAATAAATCTTTAAAGAGTCTTAATTTGGTTATATATTGTTTGGTTATTAAATTTGTTCTTAAATTTGGTTATAGATTTTCTTACCAAAATCACCAGTAACATCCAGTGTTATGTTATGTTCATGAGACACAATGCATTTTTGTTATAGTAATTAAATCTTACAATAAACTATTTGAATGATGAGTAGGTGTGGCATAAAACTAATTCACAATCGTTTATATTCATACATGTTATCACATATAATTCTTTCTATGTATTTGTATATAGCAATTTACGGTTTGATAGTGATGATCAGAATAAAACTAGCTTTCATTAGATTGTATGTATGCATGTAATGATAACATACATGCACACGTACATTGTGTACATGCATTATTATTATTATTATTATATATATATATAGGAAACCTCCTCTAAACTGGTCACCCACGGGGCCATGGGAAATATCAAAATTTAAGGAATATCCGGCTTACAGAGGTTATGTTCTGTACTGATATTCAAAAAGGGATCATGAAAAATGTCCGGTTTTGAGGAAATTCTGGTTTTATAGAGGATTTTATTTTGAGGGATTTTATGTATGTCTGTTTTTCAGTCTGTCTGTGTGTGTGTATGTGATATTCTTTCTCAGCCAGTATTAATTAAAATATTATGTTTCTATAATAGTGTTTATTTTTGTCTACTATACAACAGCAAACAAATATTTATTATACAAACCAACACATGTGCACAGATGAAATTGTCTTTGTTTCCATGAATATGATCGTCTGTGCATGCGGTTTCATTGTGTGCGTGCGTGCGCATGAACGTATGTAGGTGTATATATTTTGATGTGGCCTTCTAATATGTGTTAACTGAATAGTTTTATCGTACGAGTTTCGGGGTTATTAAACTTATTAACTTGTCAGGTTGTTTTGTTTTTGTTTCATACGTTGTTGGTCATAACTTAACGCATAATGTCTACGCGATTTTATTGGATCTATCAATAAGTTATGTTGTATAATTTTGATGCTCGTTAAAGTCGTTTATTCTAAACTATAAGACATGGTCAATTCTAACTAATTTGCCCTTCTTTAGGATTTTTATTACGTCAACTGAGCCTTCGAAGTGACCTTGTGTGATCTTTGTTGCTATACATCATAACTAGCTCGTGTTTTTTTTTTTTTTTTTTAATTTACCTATAATCCATGTATACATACAAAGGTTGCAATAAAAATTGTATTGTATTATGTATTGATCCGTTTTCGAAAACTACATAAGAGATGTATATATTTCAGTTTGTACATGTATGTACAAAATGTATTTCGAGGGGATGGGTGAGGTAGGTGTCAGGAAAGATATGTCCGAGATACATTGTGAGGTATTGTTTTCATTTACTTTAATCAGGTGAGTCAGTTCATTTCTAACGACTGCATACATTTTCTTTACCGCGTTCTTATATGGCAGTCCTTGGCTCATATTCATTTCGACTTATTTTCGTGCTTATATCCAATTAAGGTTGAAGCACGCTGTCCTGGGCACACACCTCATCTATCTTGGCTGTCTGTCCAGGACAGTGGGTTTCTTGTTGGTTAGTGGTTACTGGTTAGTGAGAAAAGAGGATGTAGTGGTCTTACGCCTACCCATTGAGCCCTTAAAGACGCTTGTCTGGACCCCACGAAACTGATTAAAATGTTCAGGCAGTGTTATTACAAGTCCACCACTGCTGGCTATTTAATATAAACAATATCTAAGCCAGTTCCCTTCTGCAAAGAATATGCAGTTTGATATCCCGATACAGTAGTGTCTGCTTATTTCGTGGCAATCAAAGTAAAATAATGTTCTAAATTATTAGATGAATAGAAATAAAGTTTGTTTTGTTTAACGACATCACTATAGCACATTGATTTATTAATCATCGGCTATTGGATAATTTTGACATATAGTCTCAGAAAGTAAACCTGATTCATTTTTCTATTAGTAGCAAGGGATCTTTTATGTGCACCATCCCATAGACAGGATAGCACATACCACGGCCTTTGATATACCAGTCATGGTGCACTGGTTGGAACGGGAAATAGCCCAATGGACCCACCGAAGGGTAGAAATAACGTCTGTAGCTTATCTTATATAACAGAAACAATACTGTTAGTTCTGCTATGTCGTTCATCAGTGGAGCTTTTCTAATAACGATTTTTAATTATTTATTTTTAAATAGAAATTTAACATTATTTTTTTTTAAAGTGGATCTTCTCCTAAAGTTTTGATCGGATAGTTCTGAAACTTGGTACTTTGATTCTCTGAGGCAGTCTTCATAAACCAGTGGAGAGATATTTTGGAAATTTAGAATTTGTGAATTTTTATTAACTTTAAAAATTTTAAATAGAAAAATAACAAATTTAAAGGTCAGTCTATCTTCTCATAGAGTTTTGATTACATAGTTCAGAACTTAATATAAGTATTCTCGGGTGCAGTCATTAGAAACTAAAAGAAATATTTGGGAAAATTGAACTGTTATTAAATTTTGGGTGCAGTCATTAGAAACTAAAAGAAATATTTGGGAAAATTGAACTGTTATTAAATTTTAAAATTTTAAATAGAAATTGAACATTTAAAAGACTCGTCTTGATACTGTGATTCTCTGGGGCAGTCTTCACAAACTAATAAAGATATATATATATATATATATATATATATATATATAAAAAGATATATATATACTCATTGAAATTTTTTTTTTTTTTTAACTTGAAATACAAAATTAATATTAATTAATTATCTATTACTGACAAAATTGAAAATTAAATACCGGTAGTGAAGCTCTATAGGCCGATTGGTCTCATGTTGTTAATAAATACTAAGTATTTAATGAATTAGGTTATATTATGTACATCAGAAGGGTAAAATAATTAACTGCATAAAATTAATAATAATTACATTACAAATGCAATTAACAATACTTAAATTTCATTGTGTAGGAAACTTTTAGTCACTTCAGTTTTATTTCGCAACAATGCTAAAACGTCTTTATTTTACATAAAATTGTTTTTACAAATAAAACCCCCCATTAATTTCTCTTGAGTTATGTTTTATAATATACATGTAGATCAAACTTCGATGTCTGTCAATAGGAAGATCAAAAGGAACATTATTTTGAAACACATTATTGAGCGATGCTTTTGTTATACAAATAGCGTTATGTATTTACAGCAGAAAGAACTTCCATTTAAAGCATACAGAGCTTTGTTTTAAACTGAAATAATTAAACATTGTGCTTTTTTTTATGAAATATTATATATTTAATTTATTAGGGTTTGAGTTTGTTTTCATGAGTATGTAAAGAAAAACATACTGAATAGGAATTAAATGTAATATTAGCACACACACACAAAAAGGCTCTAAATAATTTAACAAGACAATAGTATGCATACAGCATGCAAACAGCAGAAGAAATATTGCCTATAGATAAGATAACAGAACTGGAAAAGTATGTCGTGTATGACAAATTTTAATTAGACATGCATGCTAAAGCCATAGGCATATTAGCTCAGTTCAATCAAATGCTAAAGCCATAGGCATATTAGCTCAGTTCATTCAAACAACCGTCTGATGCTTGGCTCGAAAAATCGAACCCCCCACAGTGGGCCCATTCTCTGATTAGTTTTTCTCTCATCTTAACAGTGCCCTTTGACTGGCATTTCAAAAGTCATGGTATGTGTCTAATGGAAAAATGTTGCAGATTTCCTTTGTCAGAAAAAAACTAAATGTTTGACATCCAATAACTGATGATTAATAAATCAATATGCTAGTGGTACCGTTAAACAAACCAAACTTTAACTTTAACAGAGCAAAATCCAGTTATCAGATATCCCTTTCAAAGTTATTGTCTGCTGACGCTGACATCAGTCCTGTCGAAGTCAGATGATATAATACCACGTACTCTTACACATCGACGGTGTGGAAATGCACTAAAAAGGACCATTGTGATAGCGGGATGGTCTTAATACCAGGGTAGTTTTACCTATAAAATGATAAGAAAATATTCCGGTGTTTAAAAAAGTGGTCTTATAGCAGTGGTCTTAATATCGGGGTGGTCGTTGGGTAGGGTTTCACTGTGTGTGTGTGTGTGTGTGTGTGTGTATATTCTTCAAAAAAAGTAGGGGGAACTCTAATAAGAATTTACAATTGCCAAAATTGTAAGGTATATTAGCTGTGGGGAATGGTTATATGATAATAGTGAATTAATTGGGCAAACATTACAATCGGTAGTTCAGTATTACAGTATGTTTTATGACCACCAAATATCTTGAAGGACCATTGGGGTCAGAAGTGAAATTTGAAAGTTTACGGGTTTTTTTTTTATCAGTAAATCACAAATTCAAACAATACAAATGACTAAAAACAAAACAATTAAAACTGTATGATCAACAGAACGAAAAAGACTGACAGAAATAATGTTCCACAGTGATTAATGGATCTTCCTGGAAATTGTCAAAATCGATAATGACACCCCACGCACGTGTACGGGGCAACTGCGTGATGCATGTTCAAACTATGGAATTTTTTTCGGTGTGTTGATAAACAGACCTGAACGTTCTTTACTAGGACGTCTGTGGTCTAATAGTTGATATCAATAGTTCAGGTTCCACTACTTTTTTGAAGATATATATATATATATATATATATATATATATATATATATATATATATATAATTCTGTACTTCTGTCTGATTTTTTAAGGTGACAATCCAAAGTTTGGTTCCCTTGATACATAGAACAAGAGGATTAGACATTTATCTGTGACAGGAACATTTTAATTAATGTAAACTGTATGTTTCAGTTATAACTTTTTATTAATTCTAAAACAAACTTGATATGTTTTACAAGTTACAAACATTTTATGATTTTATTTTCAAAAGTAGAATTTGATGTAAATTATTGCATGGAGTGTATAGACACTACAATACCATAACAAAGATAAAAATAGACAGCCAATGAAACTATTGAAAACATATGATGTTTGTCAAAATATAGTGGAAATATCTGTACGACTTAGTGGCTTGTTGTTTTTGAGAAAAACTTGATGTTCATGGGAGATTATCACAGTTTTTCACAATAAAATAATGTGATTTAGAAAAGGTGAACTATTATTATATGTACCATCGACGTTCCAAACTGCGTTCACCTAACGACAAAAACACGAATGCGATATTTACGGAAAATAATATTCTGCATTTTTCAGTTACGATACGTGAAAGAAAATCGATTGCATTTCATTTCATTTCAATTTATTTTCGTGCTTATAATATCCAATTAAGGTTCAAGCACGCTGTTCTAGACACACACCTCAGCTATCTGGGTTGTCTGCCCAGGACAGTGGGTTAGTTATTAGTGAGATAGAAGAGGGCGCAGGGGTCTTACACCTACCCATTGAGTCGTTAAAACTTGCTCCGGTTGGGAGCCGGTACCATGCGAACCACCACACCACCGAGGCCGGTAATAGATTGCAATCAGTTAACGTAAAATATCAACAATGTGGACGTAGGCCTAAAGCAAATCCATTTTAGTAATCAAAAGTGAAGCATTTCTAACTGCGTTCAGGTGCACGCGTTTGCAAAATAAATGTATCGTACTGTGCATGTGCAGTTCGTCATTTTCCATATTTAAGGCCACTATATAAAAAAATATATGTTTCTGAAATATGTACATTGGACGAAAACTTTGTTTCATATTTGTTTAAAAAGATAAATTTAGTTTGTCAAGCGATCTGGTTCGGTCCACGTTTTACCAACACCCATTGCTAAAAGTTGATGTCAATACAGATAGGCATTACGTTCATACCAGTGAATAGATTGTAAAATATCAATTTTCAAATTAATCGATTCGTAATTAGCACAATTTATACACTCAAAATTATTTACAATTGTTACAAATGAATTATGCATAATATTCACAACAGTAGAGGTTCAAAAATGTCGCATACCTTTTGCAGATCTATCGAATTTTATAACTGAAAACAAATTCTAACAATAGGTGTCAAATCATCGAAATTAAATTGATCTGGCACGCGTGAGATCATGTGACACGCACCGAAAGTTAATTCATCTTCCTTCAACTCGATTTCTACGAGGCAAATGGACCCGCTATCGGTAATTTTAAGGAATAAACAAACACAACTTAGCAAAATTAAAGGGACATACCCTAGTTTCAAACTGTGAAAATTAACACTAAGTTTAGTTAATCTATAAACCTGTAACACATTTGGATAAAGTTACAATTGAGTGAAACATGAGGCTGTGACTTTGAAATGGTGAAATACCCTCTAAAAATAGACTAAAACTCGACTCCATAACTGTTACTTATCAAAAACAGCTATAATAGTCAAAAATATGCGTTAGTGTTTAAAAACTAGGGTATGTCCCTTTAATGATTTTAAGGGTTTGTAAAGTTTTGCATTGAGATACTTACTTCTCTGAACTTTATTGTTAATGAAAATGTTCACGAACTGTGAAGAAAAACCTCAGAAATGTACGACAAGCAGACGACGACATATCGGATGTCGATTGTGCGAACCGTGAACAAGAAAACAAACCGAACGGTGGTAGTGACGTTGACGATACAAAGTATTGTTGTTTTATATTATATTATATTTTTATTTTTTGTTTATTGCATCAAAAACACATGATGCCAAGATATATAACATCAAAGATAGGATTATTGTCATATATTAATTGGAGCGGAAATAGGCCTATTTGCCTACCCAATAGTCGGCAGAAATTCTGTTTCGTTATAGAGTAAATTTCTTACCGAGAGAGCGATTATTAAATTATATAAGCATGCAACGGTTATATGGCGTCAGACATATGGTTAAGGACCACACAGATATTGGGAGAGGAAACCCGTTGTCGCTACTTCATGGGCTACTCTTTTCGATTAGCAGCAAGAGATCTTTTATATGCACCATTCCACAGACAGGGTAGTACACACCACTGCCTTTGATATACCAGTCGTGATACATTGGCTGGAACGAGAAATAGCCCAATGGACCCACCGACGGGGATCGATCCCACTATAACCATGCAAGTTCTTGCTTTCGAACAGCAGAGTTACTGAGAGTACTTGGCCTATCCCCACCCTGCAAACTGCACCCAATGCAAAATAACCCCTAATATGTAAGAGGAGGGGTCAATGATGACTGTAACAGAAATGTCAATACGAAAACAAAATGAACTTCGAACGCTACGCTCGCAAACATGACTGACCCCCTCCACCCCCTGAAAACTTTATGAATACATTAATATTTTAAGTCTAAATGTTAACTATCTCACTCACTACCCCATACATTGCCCAATCTCTTTGCTGGTCCGGTGCCAATATGAACTAAAAATAACTAGTAGCAACCGTAACCCATTGCCAATAAAATACAAAATCACCCCAAACAATTGCAAAGAATATATTAATAAACTACTATCCCCACAGTCACTACAAAACATACAAAACTTCCTGTGCAGTGATATCGACTCCACAGATAAAGGAATATCTGAAGCGATTACATCGTTTACCGACATATTACATAGTGCTGCTTCACAAGTCACATCACATATAAGTAGAAAAAACTTAAGGAAACCGAAAAAAAAAAGCAGACTCCAATACAACCCAATATTAATATCCTAACAAACAAGACCATGCCCAAATCACTATTAGAGATCCCTTACAACCAACAAATTAGAAACAAACTAATGTCTACCAAAAACAACTAAACCGACTAAGGAAACAATCTAACAAGAAACTCAAACAGTCTTTATATAATCATCTTCATAAATCACGGCTAATATTCGTTCCTCGTATTCAGCCTTGATACGTGGCCTCAGATTACAGTTATCTTCCCATTTGGTTGTCCAAAATCCGGAAGTTTCACCGCGCAAGTAGTCTGCTGTTTGACTGTGATTATTTCATGGCAGACAGCTATGAAGTGGCAACTGTTTGACTGAAGTGACAGGGGATAGCATGTAGTTTGTAAACATGTGTAACTTGTTGACATTGAAGACTTGTTTGTGGTAATTCCGGCCCATGCAAAAGTAGTGCTTTTTGTGTAAAATGGGTGTACTCCGGCCTGGTTTAGAGGGTGTGTCTGTTTAAACCAATATGCTGGGAGAAAGAGCTGGACAACAGGGGTTGTCCTTTTCAGGGTATGTGTCCCCCATGCAGGCAAAGGTACATACAAAACATCACAGGCCTGCTGATATTAATAAAAAGGTTATAGCCACTAAGGCTATATAGAAACATATAGCGAAATTAATTGTGGTCTGAGGCCTGATATGTAGTCAAGATTACTGATATCCACTACTAGCGCCCTCTATTGGAAGAAAATTTGTAACACCGATTATGTCCCTTACACGATGACATCGCTGACCAATCACAGCATCGGTAACATGTGCCAATCTTGAAAGCAATATCAATAATTAACCGCCGAAACCTTTTTTTTAACATATCGTGACAAACACGACACGTTTCCACGGACACTGACGCTGCCATCTTTGTTTACAATAACAAGGGAATCTATAAGGAGCGTTGCGATTCGTTGCAATCAGATCTCATCGCATCCAATGAAATTTAAGCATTTTGTGGCACGATTTCTTGACGACATGTATCAAGGCTGAATACGACGAACGAATATTAGCCTTGATTTATGAAGATGTTATATAATAAACTAGAAGAAATTCATAATAACAACCCTAAACATTGTTGGCAACTAATAAATGATATATTAGACAGACATATCAGCCCTAAATTGAAGAACAACTTTTCAAACATTTTAAAGAAATATCTTTCGACTCTATCGAAAAAAACAGATGCGCATGTCCAAAAGTTAATTTCAGAATTGAAACAACGCGAACAGGATATTATACATAATACATTCCTAGATAGCCACATTACAAACAAAGAAATCAGGAATGCCCTTAACTCACTAAAAAACAATAACGCTTGTGGCATAGACAGAAAATGGTAAAGACATAATTCTTCCTCTACTCCCCAAACTATTTAACAAACTCTATATATCGGGGTTTTATCCGAAAGAAAGTGGTTATATCATACCCTTACATAAGAAAGACACAAAATCGGATCTAAGTAACTATAGAGGAATAACAATTACCAGCTGTCTTGGGAAACTGTTTTCATCCATCCTGAATAAGCGCTTAATGTCGTATAGTAAGAAAAACTACATAATCAAAGACAATCAATCAGGCTTTAGAAAAGATAGAAGGACATCGGATAATCTTTTTATATTGAAAACTGTTGTCAATAAATACCTTCACATATCTAACAAAAAACTTCACCTATGCTTTACTGACTTCAGCAAAGCCTTTGATAATGTGTGGAAAGATGGTCCGTTACTCCGACAGCCATTTGGTGGTAAATTCTACATCATGATTAAGAACATGTACAGTCCATATGAAACTGCACTAAAATGCAATAACGGATTAACATCCACATTCATTTCTAACAAACAGGCCCGTAGCCAGCATTTTGAGTGGGATGGTTTGAGTGGGACTAGGTATTTACTGGGGCCTTTTACTCACTAAATACCCTGTGTGGCTTATGACCAACCTTCCCCCTTCACCTCTTTAGGGCTAAAATACTTTTTGGTCATATAATTATTTAATTTTCATTTTATGTTGGAACGCCCGATCGAAAATAGCGCCTAAATTAATTCAGATTAATTAATTAAATAATTTAGGAAAATTAATTTTTAATTAAATTTTTTATTCTTTGGCTTGCGCTTTTTAAAGATAATTTATTAATATTGAAATCCCACTCCCCTATTAGAAGTAATATTCCATATTTCCCATTAGTATTCTGTCCCGGGTCAGACCACTGGCTATCCAGAGGCCGGGCCCGGGGTGGACATGCCCAAAACCATAGTGGTATAGGGGCATGTTAAAAAGTACTCGCTCTTTTGGATATGAAGTTGCATGAATGCGTGAAGCGCCCGAGTTTTGAGGGGGACGTCCAGGGGCATGCTCCCAGGAAATTTTGAAATCTCCGAAAGCCTAAAACGCGTTTTCCTGGCATCGGGAACTTAAAAATGGATATTTTAAAACAATGATTTTCAACTATTTTGTAGATTGTATTTTTGTCCCCTAGTGCTGGAGAAAAGCCTCAAATTTGGGAGAAAATTCGGGCAAAATGTGCTAACCTGAGACCTTTTTATCATTTATTTCCATTCCACCTGCAAAATTAGTTGTCAAATATGTACAAATGCGAAGTGATTCCTTTGCAACCCTATATAGCTGTTTGGTAGTAATAGTAATATGAATAAATATTGTTATCCAGATTCGGGCATTTTCGTTTAATTCGAGCAATAACCAGCCTGCCCCTATAAAAAAAAAAAAAAAAAAAAAAAAAAAAAAAAAAAATGGGAGCCCGTACGCCTATGCCTCAGAACTACATATATGATCAGTTCCTTTAATAATGCATATATTTATGAAAAACGAAACACATTACTTTCTTAAAACGTGTACCATCACGAATCATCGCCAACATATGCATCCCCTGTTAAGAGTACAGGTGTAGTAGTCCTTAAACATTTTCAGTAAAATGTATTGCACAAGGTATTGCATCTATTTCATTTTTTTCACTGATGCGTCATATCATCAAAATGGCATCTACATGTTGGCCGTAAAACGTTTTGAAATACTAGGAAATAACCGGCATTATAAAGCAACGTCTATGGCAAAATGACTGAAGAATATTGCATGATAAGCCAGTGTCGATTTGAATCTCTATATAAAGATCAAGGCCTGAACAGGATTCGTTTCTGTTGTTAACCTTTCATTTATAACTTTGGTTGATAAACAATGGAAGATGAACTGCTGGCATTGTCGTGCAATATTATCAAAGTCTACGAGGTCTTCAATATAGCAGAAACTACAATGAAACAATTTTGCATCATGCAGGTTCCTCTGTTTTGAGTTTGCCAGATTAGTTAGAAATTCTGAATCATGTACACTACAGCTCTGTTAAAGGGAATGGTAAATGACGAAAACAAGCAAATATTCTTTTATGGGAGAGTTGCAAAAGTTACAATCAAGTATTAGTGCAATGTTAAAAAAAAAGAAAAAAAGAAAAGTGGACCTCAGCTTTTGCGGAAGGGTTCGGACGAACGCCGCGAACCTCACTTAAATACGGGCCTGGCAAAGGAGTTAGACACGGGGATAATCTTAGCCCATCCATTTTTAAAAAATTTCTTAATGAACTCACATTTTCACCAACAACATGCGACCCCAATCATTTACATAACGAAAATCTTTCTCACTTGCTATGGGCTAGCGACCTTTTGCTTCTCTCAGTCAGCAGACGGCCTTCAGAATTGTTTAAACACTCTGAACAAGTTTTGCTCAGCATGGCATCTTGTTAAAAACATTCAGAAATCAAACGTTATGAACATAACAAAAAGCACTAAAACAAAACTTGATAAGAAATTCTGTTGTTGGGGTAACAAACTAAATCAAACACATGAATATACATATCTGTGATCCACCATAAACTCCCGAGGACAGTTTACTAATATTAAAACAAACCTATTCAATAAAGCTTTAAAAGCTCTCTTCAAAATCAATAGCAGTTTTCTGGGTAGCTCACCACCGCCAATAATCTACAACAAATTATTTGATACCCTTGTAAAACCAATTGTTTTATATAACTGTGAAATATGGGGAGCTTATTTCATTAGAATGATAAAGAAACATGATTACACCAAATTCTTCGATACAATGGAAAAAGAACCCTTCAAAAAATACATAATACATTTTGCAAATTCACATTCCAAGTGGGAACAAAAATCAGTAAATATCGCTTGTAAAAGTACGGAAGTCAGTTGGTGCCACTTGAAAGTCAAATTTGTATCTCGTAATTACGAGATGCTATCTCGTAATTACGAGATAACTAACTCGTAATTACGAGATACTATCTCGTAATTACGAGATAACTAACTTCACACTAACCTTTAAATATACTCTTTAAAAAAATAGGGGAACTCTAGTAATAATTTACAATTGTCAAAATTGTAAGGATAATTACGGAAGCCAGTTAGTGCCACTTGAAAGTCAATTTTTTATCTCGTAATTACGAGATGCTATCTAGTAATTACGAGATACTATCTAGTAATTACAAGATAACTAACTCGTAATTACGAGATAACTAATGCGTAATTACAAGACACTATCTAGTAATTACGAGATAACTAACTCGTAATTACGAGTTATTTATCTCGTAATTACGAGATAACTTCACACTAACCTTGACATATACTCTTAAAATAAAGTAAGGGAACTCTAATACGAATTTACAATTGCCAGAATTGTAAGGATAATTAGCTGTGGAGAATGGTTGTATGATACTAGTGAATTAATTGAGCAAACATTACAACCGGTAATTGATCAACACACCGAAACACACTCCATAGTTTGCAATTTCCAGGAATGTCGATTAATCACTGTAGAACATTATTTCTGTCAATCTTTTTTATTCTGTTGATCATACAGTTGTTATTGTTTTGTTTTTATTCATTTTTAGTCTATGAGCATTCGTCCCTCCAGGTCAAAGTTTGAGTCCTGGCTCATGGACTAAGTGTCTTTCCCATACATCTAGTTCAATATCAATGATTGATGCATCAGATGGGTTGGGTAAATCTTTTCTGTGGTATTCAATTAAAGGCTTGGTCAATTCCACTAATCCTGGCCTCATGATAGATGGTATTAGGTGAAGAGACTTAACTGCAGTAACGTGACTGTCACTGGCACGTTTCGATAACTGTTGTATGATGTGATCCAGACACGGTACAGTGAAGTTTCTTCTGTAATATTCCTCTGGGTCCAGGACAGGCGCATTGCGGCGATGTTGTTCTACATAACAGCTTCTCGAAACCGATGGACTGACAGAAATGGTATTAGCCAATTTAACAGCTTGGTTGTATCAATGTTTATTGAATTTGCTGACATCGTCACGCACATTTTGAAGTGTGTTCTGAACGGAAATAATATGTTGGTAGCCTTTCACGATGTCAGCCGATCTGCCCCGAAGACAGACGGTCAAGATTCGTATGTATGCCACGCAGGACATTGTCACAATGAGTGTCATGATGAATTCGAATAGTGTCATTGCAAGAAAATAACAACCAGCATCATTGATGGCGTAACGATTCCTGTCCTTCGGTGAAGTTCTCATCTCGTCCAAGCAAGTAATAATAGCCGGCTATAGTTCTGTCATTACTTCAAATATGTCATGCCTTTCAACCCATCGAGTTCGGCAAAGTCCGGCACCGGTGTGGCATGTTTTTAATTTCAAAGAGGGGAGTAACTGTTGTGGGCAATTGCCAAAAATCAGCGAACGTGAAAATACGGCTCACGACATAAAGCGAAGTGTTCCGATATGAAAAATTATACATCGTCGTAAATCTGACCCTTTACTTAGTTTTTTGGATTATTAATAATAATTTTTAAAAAGCCATTTAAAGAGGGCACATCAAAGTACGTGGGGGCGGTACGCAAATCTGGGACACCCCCCCCCCCCCCGATCCGCTAATCATGTTCTTTGTTTAGTGGATGATGGATTTAAAAACAAAAGCCATTTAAAAAGGGCATATTAAAGGACAAGGGTGGGTCACGGGACCCCTGTGACCCCCCCCCCCCCCCCCCCCCCCCCCCCCCCCCCCCCCCCCCCCCCCCCCCCCACCCCCCCCCCCCCCCCCGGATCCGTCAATGAAACGTACTGTAATACTGAACTACCGGTTGTAAGGTTTGCCCAATTAATTCACTATTATCATATAACCATTCCCCACAGCTAATATACCATATATCATACAATTTTGGCAATTGTAAATTCTTAGTAGAGTTCCTCTACTTTATTTTAAGAGTATATGTCAAGGTTAGTGTGAAGTTATTTCGTAATTACGAGTTAGTATTTGTAATTACGAATTAGTTATCTCGTAATTACGAATTAGTTATCTCGTAATTACGAGTTAGTTATCTTGTAATTACGAGATGGTATCTCGTAATTACTAGATAGCATCTCGTAATTACGAGATAAAAAATTTACTTTCAAGTGGCACTAACTGGCTTCCATAAATACATGAATGTAATACTAATTAGTAAATAATAGATGGACATGAAATTTAGCGAACTACAACATTTCGCACCCTTTTTTTTTAAATTCCTGTTACATTTCGCACCCGGCCCCACTTTATTCAGATTCCTGTATCGTCCATAGAGTATTTTCATATTTCATAATTAAAATTAGCTCCACTATTACATGTGGATCTAACAGCAGCCCGTTGGAGCTCACGTCCAGTTGACCTTTCATTCGACCAATCAAAACCTTGCTTGCAAAATCATGCCAGTGATTTGAAAAGAATTTGAAAACATTTGGGATTATGCCGAGGGTATACGAAATGATTCGTGTGAAGAATGCCAGAAACTAATTTCAATGTAAAATTTTATATAAAATTCGTTTCAAGACGACCTCCCCCCCCCCAAAAAAAAAAAACCCCACAAAAAAACCACCCCAAAAAAACCAACAACAAAAACCCCTGATGGTATGGCCATAAAATCTGTTTATACTAGTATACAATCCAGAGTTTATTACTGCACTTTCCCCCTGTTTTTTTCAATGCTGAAATAGACCAACAAGTTCGCCTATTGCATAAATAGTCTCGCCCGATATTTTTAGAATTCGTATGTGTAATTGATCGATATTTAAACTGTTATTTATAGATGAAATGTCACCTGGACATGGGAGTCCACGCAATGCTGTTAGATCTACTGGTGACACTAATAGAGCTAACTTTAATCAGATTGTTGTTGGTGACGAACTATATCGTTTCATTCTTCGGTTGGTAGAGGACATGTATCCTGGTACTTGGGGCGGACAAAAGCTCGAATGATTTTATACAGGTAGTGTTTCTGTTGAGACAAATGTTTTCGTTGCTCCATTTACACATCATATTGTTTTGCCGCCCCCTATATTTTACAGCACCCATCTCTGCTATTTCAAATTGCACTTTTTTTTTCCACACACTGAAAAATAAATCGATCAGTCTACACACTGGACATCAAAGAAAACAAGCTGCAGTGTGTACGAAAATGCAACCGAGCAAAAACTTCAGTAGCTTACGATCTAGTTACCGTAACGTAATTTAAAACTATTTTAACAGCCTCTGTGGTATCCCATACCAGTATTTATTTGTATAGTTGATACACATGTCAACTTTACTTCTGCATTTACATGTGACGTCAAACTTTGAGCCGCGTTTACTCGGTTTCTGACATCATGCTAATTTGTAGGTTTTTGTGTGTGACGGCTCATATATTGATATGCTTTAGAACCGAATGCTTATGCTCACCGAAACTGGTCCACCCATGATATATAAATTATAATTGTAACGATTATAACATGTTTGTTTTTTTCTTTTTTTGATGTTGATATTATTATTCATGTCTGTATAATTCATATACGGAAATAGTTGATTGAATTGAAAATTGAATTGACTGTTTCTCGACTCAAGTGATCGTGACGGAATCACCATTTGCACGCCAATGTTTGACTTTCAAATGTAATTTTAAAATTAATACGTGAAATACTGATGGTAATGCTTATGCATCAGAAAGTATGTGACTTGTATAACGAATTACCATCTACATTATCTTTTACCGATTGTTAATACTTTGTTGTTAACAGCTGACATTAGCGTGACAGAATCACTGCAAACAGGACATTGGGCTTGAAACTATCTTTTCTTTTTACAAACTCTGCTAATTGTTCTACATTGAGCAGCTAAGTTATACATAATCATACACCTTAATAGTACCGAGTTTAAATACTTGGTATACTTCTTCAAAATATCTTATCATTTACCTTACCATATGTTTTAAAAACTGTTACGGAATCACATATTGTTTGTGACGGAATCACGAGTGCACATTTCCTTAAAAAAACCTGTGATACCAGTGAACAAAACCAGCTTTATTGATAGCACAAAACTTGAGAACAATATATATCGAGATCAGAGTGGTAGATAACCGATTGTTCGACTGGTGTATTTAAATGCATTCATCACATATGAAATGCCCTATCCCCTCATAGGCCGAACACTTTTCATGCGCCCACTGTTTACATTCATTGCACTGGATCCAATCCTCGACTAGTGGCTCTAAGTACTGCTCATTACAAAATATGCAAAATGAATTCACCGTGAACGGCAGTGGATTCGTTTTATATTTCTTAACTTTAGGCTGTTTGCCTTTAGCTTGACGTTGTTTTACTCTAGTTGTTTCCTGAGTCTCCTCTGAAGATGGCTCAATGCTAATGGGATCAACTAGTGGAGAATCATTTACACACAGAGGCCCAGATGCTTCCACTGCATGATCATCCACACCGAAGTGCCCACTCACAGCCTCAGAATCCGGCAGAGTTGACGATGTCACACCACTTGTGCATGGAGAGTAGTCGACGGCCATCCCAATAATGTGCGACAGACTGTCAAATCTGCGTGTGACGGTATCTGCCTTGTACCAACGCCGTTCAATGCCCATACTGTGGACCTTGACATAATGCGTGTTATGTGTTCCAGGCATAGAAGGCAGCTGGTTCCACGATGCATTAGTTCATTTTGTTACATTCAGTCTCTATGTCATCGGGCGACATTAGTAAGACTTCAGTGACTTCTGAAACGTGTTAGCATCTGTGACAATATCTTGGCGTGTCATAATTCGACGATGGACGATCCGTTTGACATTACCTCTAAGGGCATCATTGGGTCCCTTTCCATGACTGGTTGCCGTGAAATTCCAATGAAGCTGGGGAATCGAGTGTATGTTGTGAAGTTTTGCTAGTAATGAGAATATGTACTTATTTTTAAACTGACTGCTGGGTCCATCGGTCCATATGTCGACTACATTAACTGTTGGTAGCTCAGTTCGTATTTTGTCCAGAAGTCTGACAAGGAATGCCGTTACTGCTCGCTTGTCATGATCACGGTGGTCACTCACGATGACGATGGGAAGGGACGTTTCACGGTGGTATATCATTACAGTAAAAACTGTAACTTGCCTCTGTTTCCAGTGTGCAGATTGTACCTCGTCCTGAAAGACGCACGTGAAATTTTCAGCAAAATCCATTTGCATTAAGCAAGATGCACTAATGGGACTAGTAGCACGCAACTTGTCATCGTCGTAGGCTTTCTCTTGTGCATGCTTAAGAAAAGCATGCCATAGAAATTTAGGCAGTTGAGCTCTAAGTTCACCAAGGAAATCTTGTACACTTCCACTGCAGAGTTCTTTAATAAGGTAGTCATCCTTCTTTGACCACCGCATAGGTTTGTTATCGATATCTTGTGACAATGAACATTCAGGCAACATGCAGATTTCATTATCTGGGTCACAAACAACCAATGGGAGATATTCGCTTCTTGAGTATACAGGAATGGCCGGAATCTTTCGGTGAAGGCTTTCGAGTATGAGTGTCATATTAGCATGATACTGACAGACACATACATTGCTGGGCATCTGATAAGAAAGAAGTACATGAGCAGACCGAAGTTCAGCGAACTTCGATTTTCCAACAGAAATATTTGGATGGTCAATACGAAAAAGTTGATATGCCTCAGAAATAGTGAGACTCACATGACGTTTGGTCTCTTTTTTCTTTGGTTGGCCTGACGATCTAACAACAATAGTATCGGCTTTACTAGGCATTATACGGGAGACAGAGTCATTCAAATAAAAGTTTATGATAGCATAAACATGTTCCTGAGGTAGACCAGCTGATCGAGAAGATCGACGGGTAATCGATATGTTGTAGTCCTCAGCTAGGGCTTGAACAATAAACTTCCTTTTGTGGGGACTCTTGGGAAGTGTCCGGGTTACTCGGTGTTTTGCTTTGCTGGCACTTGCCATAGATTTGTATGGAAAGTTGCCGCAATGTCTTCTTTTTCAGCTTGACGTTTTAATCGCAGTTTTCGCATTGCTATACGTGTGCCTTTTCGGAGGTCTTTAAGTTGCTGTTCAGACATATTCGTCCTTGCTTCTGATTTTCATTAGCCTTGCATTTTTCATATTCCTCTTTGTTCTGTTGGATTCGAGATCTCCGATCTCTTTGCCTCTCACGTGCTGTTTTCGCCATAGGCCGTTTGCAAGCTGAAAAAGCAATGATTCAGATAAAGATAATTAATAATTTGACAACACCCTCCCCACTACAAACCCCCTCAACCCCAAAACATTCCAGTTATAACAAAGAATAAAATAAATACATGGTAAGGATCACAAAGATATTGAGAGAGAAAGATGCTGCCTTATAAAAAAAACGTACACATTTGCCTTTGTTCCCATGGTATGTCCTCGGAATTGCTGTAGTCTCCTAGCGATGACCGGCACCCCCTCGCTCCCTGGGCACTAATTTCAGTGCCCCTCAAGTAACGAAATTTAAATTAGCATAACCTAGCTTTTAAACACTACGAAGTGCTTTTCCCTGTTAGTTCCGTTTTTATTGTGTTCTATATTATGTTGTATACGTGTACAATAGCCATTTCCGTGTATCCGAACTGTTTCTGATTATCCTGATATTTGTAGTACCACGGGATGTATTTTTCATAATTCTAAAAAACGCACATACCTCTGATAAGTATAACCGTCACTTCTTGGGGGTACCTGCGTTTTTAAACCTCAAGATAACTCGAAACACTTCGAATATACGCAAATGGATATTCTAAGCAATAACATATAAGCAACGTTTAATCTTAATAATAAAAATGACTCCAACAAGGAAAAATATGAAAAACAGCAAATCTTTCTGTTTGCCTATTTTATCAGTCAGTCTGTACATGTATGTATGTATGTATTAACTGCATTTTGTGTAATAATTCATGTTAATACAAATATGGCAAAAAAGTTATTTACAATCTTAGAGCGAATTTACCAATCTGATTAAAATTAGCTCTACTGGTCTACCAGTAGATCTAACAGCATCGCGTGGACTCCCATGTCCAGGTGACATTTCATCTATAAATAACAATTTAAATATCGACCAATTACACTTCGTCTTTTATAGCGTTATTCGGGAGTATACAAATTCTAAAAATATCGGGCGAGACTATTTATGCAACAGGCGAACTTGTTGGTCTATTTCAACATTGACAAAAAAAACAGGTGGAAAAGTGTAGTAATAAACTCTGGATTGTATACAAGTATAAAGAGATTTTATGGCTATACCATCACGGTTTTTTTTCGTCTTGAAACGAATTTTATATAAAATTTTATTTTGAAATTAGTTTCCGGCATACTCCGCAATTCACCCGAATCATTTCGTATACCCTCGGCATAATCCCGAATATTTTCAAATTCTTTTCAAATCACTGGCATGATTTTGCAAGTAGGGTTTTGATTGGTCGAATGAAAGGTCAAGTGGACATGAGCTTCAACGGGCTGCTGTTAGATCTACATGTAATAGTGGAGCTAATTTTAATTAGATTTCGAATTTACAATTTGTCTTGTTTTGTGACGGATTCACAAGAACGTTATTACGTCACGAATTTTTTTTATTCCGTCAGTCATGCAACCCGATTACGGTAATATTATCGCTCAAATATTTGTGTATAGATCACAAAATAGATTTTGTAGTAGACCATGAAATTAAATACTTTAAATAAGTTCATTTGGAGGCAGTGCACAAACTTTTAACATTAAAATGTGACGGAATCACAAAATGTTCAATCGAATGTACTACATTTTTGTCTAATCTTTGCCGTGCATAAAAAATATTCAAACCAATTGATATCATGCTAACTATAATGCTTGTTGTACTATGATACTACCTCTTACCAACGGTACAATGGATGCAGTGTTCTCGCTGGGTGAAAATTAAAGGAGGGCGGCCGCTCGGCACCACACCCTTCAAACAAAAAAAAAAGTGTGTGTGGGGGGGGGGGGGGGGGGGGGGGGGGGGAGTAGTTTGGTTATCATATTGTTGTGTGTTGGTAGACTTTGAGAAAAGACATACTCCTTATTTTGCCTACGAAAAAGTGCAAAGGGGTTTATAAAAAGACTCGTCTTTTAACTGAACCGAAGATGATATCGGTCTGACATTCACGGGCAGTTCCGGTTTTGCTGGACCGATCAAAGTTTTAGTATTATTATTTTTAATAAACATTTCAAGATATACGAAAAACAATAAAGATGTTTGTAAAGTGATGTCAGATACATTTTTGCTATTTCCATCTTCATCGAATATTATCGCCAGCTGATAAAAAGTAGTTTTCGTATTTGTAAAGGCGGTGTATATATTATTTGGCACTCAAGACAAATGATTTTAATGATAAACACTACCACTTCCGTTGTTTTTATAAGCGTTCATATCCCCTCAAAATTAAAAGTTTACAATATTTAAAAACAAACTGCTGAATAAACAGAATAACAGAAAGTAAAAATCACCAGTTTCAACCAATTATATCTGCAACTGAGGACAAAATATCAAACGATAGTTAGTGGAAACAAAAGACAGAATGACCGTTCTGATCAAATTTGGCGCCAAATAAGAGGGTTTTTTCAATCGGAGATTGCCGAATCCGTAAAAAATTAAATGTTTTCATTGCTTACATAAAATATAACTTTTATTGTGTCTATCAAACATACAAATGGATACAGATATTGGACAAAATAGAGGCTGTTAAAAATACTGTTAAATTACGTTACGGTAACTGTCGTAAATGTTTCGTCAATGGGCGACTTAGCTGAAACAGGTGGAGATAACTCTATTCCAGATGGCGCGACGATCGACAGGGTCCCAGGAACCTGGTTTGTCTCTGACTGGCTTCAGGTTATAAGCGACCAACTCAGTGACTTGAAATTACGTATCAGTTTGTTTTAACAGTAAAGTAATATTTTAAATATCAGAATGCTTGTTCGTACACAACGCGGCTTGTTTCCTTTGATGTCCAATGTGCAGACTGGTCGTTGTTTTTTGTGTGGAAAAAAGTGCATTTGGAAATAGCGGAGATGAGATAGGTGCTGGAAAATAAAGAGGGGCGCTCAAAAATAAAGGAGGGCGGGGAACGTGAACAGAGGGCGGCAAAATGGAATAGCGGAGCGGGGCGCCCCGCTTAAATGGAGCAGCGAGAGTACTTACCTCAAACATGAAGTAACAAATCTCGGGATGCAGTCGATTCGTCCACTGGACGATTCGTCCACTGAAAATTTGTCCACCGAGGAACTCGAGACGATTCGCCCACTACCAAAAATCAGTACCGGACGATTCGTCCACTGGGTTTTTATTTCGTCCAATATTACCCCATATTTTTTTTGCTGTGTCATAAATTTACAAAGGTGAAAATAAATTATATTGCATTAGATTACGCTTGGTTGATGTTTTTGTAACAATGCTCTGCAGACGTAATTCTTTTGCGTTTCTATTTATTCGGTTATTGTTTGTTTCTATAATGTACGCCTTTCACGCTACATGTCGTAGGGTGTTTTTACAATGTGCCCAGTAAAGATAATCTTTAGTCCTTCCCTTTCAACGTGGTAAGTGTACAGGTGTCCTCTATTGTGATATTGTGAAGTAATTACCAATGCAGGCTCATTACTGCTTAAGCTTGTTTCACCAAGTTGGATCCAGTAGCGTCTAAAACAACGCAACTTATTTCAAAGCTGCACCGCTAACTACCTGTATGGACGGAATGAATGAATGAATGAATGTTTAACGACACCCCAGCACGAAAAATACATCGGCTATTGGGTGTCAAACTATGGTTTGTTGAATTGTTTTTTAATGTACATTTAATTAAATTGGAATTGAAGACAACACGTTTTTATTTAATTCGAGGTTATTAGGCATAACGTGACGAGGGAGGGTACAGTGGATAGAATTTACGCCATTGAAGGAGAACATGACGGGGGGAGGGGGGGGGGGTAATAAAGTCTTCTGACGCGGAGGCTTGCATTACCTATTTACCACATTGTGTACGAGCGAGTGGACGAATCGTCCGTGGACGAATCATCCGCATGATAATGAATACAAACAGTTAATGAAAAACTGGATAGTAATGTTGAATTCTAACTCTATTTTACTTTTTTGGTTATAGTATACACAAAATAATGTTAAGAAACGATTACAATGTCAAAGAAATAACTATTAATATGTAGAAAAAAATGCAGTCATCGAGTGGACGAATTGTCCGAGGTGAGTGGACGACGCGGTGGACGAATCGTCTGTGGACGAATTGTCCAGTGGACGAATCGACTGGAAAGCCAAATCTCAAGTTTGGGTTTGTCGCTGCTACTTGTAAAACGCACGCCGTAAAACGTTCTGTCGCCATCATCCCGCGGGAAATTTAAAATTACGAAGAGTCGGACATAAAAGGCAAATTTAATTATAAGTTGGATATTTTGGTAATTGAGAAAATAATTTTGGTATCTTTAAAACATATTTAAATTTTTTCACCTCTTTTGCGTGGAATTCATGTTTTAGGGTAACAGTCTACACTGTTAATAGACTGTGGCTGTTGTTTGTTACGCTAACGTATGGGTATTAATGTTGTGTTATTTCATATAGACAAGTACCAGTCATGAAATAAAATAACACTACAGGAAACTGAAACAAGTTTATTTTTGTTAAAATCTCTTGTCAGGTATATTGCTAATTGTATTGTCATCATATAATTTGCAGTGTATTGCATAGGTAAGAGTCCTATCTAAAGTCTTCACCTCGTATTTCACAGGTTACTAGATATATATGTTTAAAAAAACCTGACATCGAACAAGTTTCGTTTTGGTTTTCCGATCGATTACGAATCACATGACAAATAAGTCTGACCTGGATATCCAAATTGGGTGTATTCCATATAAACATATTTGGGATCTATCGCAACACATCCAATCCACTATTTTTCTTAGTCTGAAAGGACGTAGAAAGTAAAGTATTGACTAAATGTGCGCCCAGGGCCCGTGCTTATAAAACGTAAAGTCTAGACTTTAATAAAGTTCAGACTTTAACGTAATGCTATTTGAATGTCGTGGCCATGACATTAAAGTCTGGACTTTATTAAAGTTTAGACTTTAAGGGGCTATATCGTGATTCTGTCCCGTCAAATAAATATACGGGAATATTTGTATTACTTAAAATAATTTCATAAGAAATTGTGTCAGTTTTTATACATTATATACTGTTGCCATTAAATGATGTATTATGTACAATTTATCGATTAGTAGATCCTTTAAAAAATTTAATTTATGTATTTTATCTAATAAAAATATTTCATTTTATTAGTGTTTGTTGTTGTGCATTCATTTATCGTTTTTTTGTGTTAATTATAAAACAAATTATTGTTTAAATATAATTAAAATATATAAATATATTTCATGAATTTGTATGTTATTATGGGTTTATTAGTTCATAAATTTTTTCGGTTTTGCCAGTTTGTTGTTGGGCTGTTATTTTAATAAATATACTTTTCATTCTTTTAACATTTAAATATTTATTTGAAGTCTTCTTCTGTTTAAAAATGTTCTATAATTGTTTTTTCTTTCTGTGTAACGGGCCACCTAATTTTGCAAAGGACCATTAATTAGTTCCCCACATTGGATATATATATAGTGTCAGTTACTACATCATTTTCAATATATAACGTTCATTCTTTCAATGTTAACGATGTATATAAAGTGTATTAAAAGAAAATACATTAAAAATGTGTTAAACATATAAACACAGGATAGAATGACAAACATTATATGTCACTTAATCGGCTACCGTCTACACGTGGAGTAGGAACATCGACGGTAGCTGTTTACAATAGTGATAGTTTTGCTTTAGTATAGTGCAAGACATGGAATGAAAACACACAAAATTAAGTAACACATCAACTTTTATTTACACTTGCCACGAAATAAGACACAAATACAATTATAACGAATTTGTTTGGTTTTAGCAATTAAAATAAAATCCATCCACTGAAAAATTAACACTCTAGCCTTGACACCTAAACAAACAACGATCAGAATTTGGACAAGTGGAGCCAACACTACAATAGTGATAATGTACGAAAAAAATGATCTTGATCTACTCAACATAAATTTAGGCGTACACGGTACCTTTTGCCATCTCGAAGTAACACAAAATATAGTACTTTTAGTTAATATAGTTTACTCATGACTGCTCAAAACAAAACTCTTAAATAATTTATCCTTAATATAATAATAATACATTTTTCAAAGCTTACTTAATAAGTAAATTATTATATACCAATTAATAAATATATGTACCAAATTACCATACTAAAATTAATACAAATAAACCAAACTATATCCCATATAATAAAAAGAATTTATATTAAATAAAAAATTGTTACAACCTATTTTTTGATACAATCTAAATCCGTTTTCATAACAGCTATATGTGTTTTTCATAACAGCTATATGTGTTTTTCATAACAGCTATATGTGTTTTTCATAACAGCTATATGTGTTTTTCATAACAGCTATATGTGTTTTTCATAACAGCTATATGTGTTTTTCATAACAGCTATATGTGTTTTTCATAACAGCTATATGTGTTTTTCATAACAGCTATATGTGTTTTTCGTTACTGGTTTCATTTCATTCCTTTTATTGCCAATTTAAAAAAAAAAAATTTATTTAAAAATTTAAACACATTTTTAGTCAAAGATTGTAAATCAGAATAATCACTGACATATTTTACTAAAAAAAATATAAAAATTCACCATCCCCTTGGATTTTCAACTTCGATGTTCCTTTAAACTCCACGTGTAGATGGTATTAAGTGACATATACTGTTTGTCATTCTATCCCATGTGAATGAACAGCAATTTTAAATTATTATTATTATCATCATTGTATATAATGTTTGTCATTCTATCCCGTGTTTATATGTTTAACACATTTTTAATGTATTTTCTTTTACCTACACTTTATATACATCGTTAACATTGAAAGAATGAACGTTATATATTGAAAATGATGTAGTAAGTGACACTATATACTGTTCATCATTCTATCCCGTGTGAATGAAAGTAAATTATATTAAAATTTGTAATGTCAACGTCCTATATACTGTTCGTCATTCTATCCCGTGTTGATATGTTTAACATATTTTTAATGTATTTTGTATTTAAAACCCTTTTAAGACACCTGATATACATTGATAACATTGAAATAATTGACTTTATATATGAGAAATTATTTAGTAAGTGACACTATAATTTTATACTGTTAGTCATTCTATCCCGTGTGGATGAATGTAAATTATTTTTTAAATTGTAATGTCATCGTCCTATATACTGTTAGCCATTCTATCCCGTCATAATATGTTTAACACTTTTAATGTATGTATCAGTTATTTTATCCCAAAAATATCTTAAACCCCTTTTTTATATAATACTCCCCAAAATAAAACCTTTTTAAGACACTTGATAACATTGAAAGAATGAAAGTTTTATATGGAAAATTATGTAGTGAGTGACACTATATACTGTTTGTCATTCTATCCCGTGTGAATGAAAGTAAACTGCAATAAATGATTAGTGTCGACGTCTCATATAAAGAGATAGAACTCTTGATAGAATGAACATTTTCAGTCTCAATCGATATATGGAAAATTATGTAGTGAGTGACACTATATACTGTTCGTCATTCTATCCCGTGTGAATGAAAGTAAATTTTATTTAAAATTGTAATGTCATCGTCCTATATATACTGTTCGTCATTCCATCCCGTCTTTATATGTTCAACACTTTTAATGTATTTTTCAATTATTTTCCCCCAAAAATATCTAAACCCCTTTTGTATATAATACTCCCCAAAATAAAACCCTTTTACGACACTTGATAATATTGAAAGAAATAGTTATATGTGGAAAAATATGTAATAAATTACACTATATACTGTTCGTTATTCTATCCTGTGTTGATATGTTGCACATAATTTTGATGCTATTTTTATATTTTCCCCCAAAAAATATCTAAACCCCTTTTTAATATAATACTCCCCAAAATAAAACCCTTTTAAGACACTTGATAACATCGTAAGAAACAAAGTTATATATGGCAAAATATGTAGTGAATGACACTATATACTGTTCGTGATTCTATCCCGTGTTCATATGTTTAACATAATTTTAATGCAATTTTTATTTCTTTTCCCCCCAAAAATATCTAAACCCTTTTTTTATATAATAGTCCCCAAAATAAAACCCTTTTAAGACACTTGATAACATTGAAAGAAACAAAGTTATATGTGGCAAAATATGTAGTGAATGACACTATATACTGTTCGTGATTCTATCCCGTGTTTATATGTTTAACATAATCTTAATGCAATTTTTATTTCTTTTCCCCCCAAAAATATCTAAACCCCTTTTTTTATATAATAGTCCCCAAAATAAACCCTTTTAAGACACTTGATAACATTGAAAGAAACAAAGTTATATATGGCAAAATATGTAGTGAATGACACTATATACTGTTTGTGATTCTATCCCGTGTTCATATGTTTAACATAATTTTAATGCTATTTTTATTTCTTTTCACCCAAAAGATATCTAAACCCCTTTTTTATATAATAGTCCCCAAAATAAAACCCTTTTAAGACACTTGATAACATTGAAAGAAACAAAATTATATATGGCCAAATATGTAGTGAAAGACACTATATACTGTTTGTCATTCTATCCCGTGTGAATGAAAGCAAATTACAATAAATTATTACTGTCGACTTCTCTTATAAAATGATAACTCTTGATAGACATCTGGCCTCAGATTACAGTTATCTTCCCATTTGGTTGTCAAAAATCCGGAAATTTGACCGCGCAAATCCAAGTTGACGCAATACGTTGTGTTAGTAGTAGTGCTAGACATTGTGGTGGTGTCACTAGGTGTAGTAGTAACACTGGGTGTCGTGGCTGTAATGCTGGCTGCTGTGGTTGTATCGATGGGCGTCGTGGCTGCACTGCTGGCCGTCGTAATTGTAGTGCTGTGTGACGTAGTTGTTGACATTTCAGTTGATAAGACTGCGAATTACATGGAGGAATATAGAATTTGTTAAATGATGCATGTGGTTTTATCGGTGTTTGCAAGCACTTAAAGGCGCTCAATCACGGATTTAGTTGTCCTTATTTCTCTAAATATGGATTATAAATGGAAATTACATTCATTTGGAATACCAAACCTAGTGAATGTATGATCCAAAACATTTTAAATTGAACTACGATTGAGGAAATTCCATGACACGCTTCATTTTTTAAAATTTGGAAGTCTTCTTGTGAAAAGTCATAAAAATACTGCAAAACAGACTCGTAGTGATGAGGCTGTATATACGACAACCGTATAATATATTTTAGAATTTTATATAAACGATCGCCGTGTATAGAGACTTGACAAATGAGGGCCGGCTATAATATTATAATAAAATAATAAAAAACATATATATTATTTCATGACGAAAATAGCTGCGAATAAGCTGAAATAAAATAATAAACAGTCGGAACATGAACTCACCATTTATTATTATTATTATTATTATTACATGTATTATAATGTTGGTAAAATCACGTCGCGGTGGGGTGGGTGGCGGCGGTTGTTATAGAAACATTACATAAATTTAGAGGGGGACCCGGAAATTTGTCTGCGCAAGTAGTCTGCTGTTTGACTGTGATTATTTCATGACAGACAGCTATGAAGTGGCAACTATTTGACTGAAGTGACAGGGGAGAGCATGTAGTTTGTAAACATGTGTAACTTGTTGACATTGAAGACTTGTTTGTGGTAATTCCGGCCCATGCAAAAGTAGTGCTTTTTGTGTAAAATGGGTGTACTCCGGCCTGGTTTAGAGGGTGAGTCTGTTTAAACCAATATGCTGGGAGAAAGAGCTGGACAACAGGGGTTGTCCTTTTCAGGGTATGTGTCCCCCATGCAGGCAAAGGTACATACAAAACTTCACGGGCCTGCTGATATTAATAGAAATGTTATAGCCACTAAGGCTATATAGAAACATCTAGCGAAATTAATTGTGGTCTGAGGCCTGATATAGTTCACACATTACACCGGTTAAATGCTTGGTTCTGATGAAAGTATTATAACCAGAGAGGTGAAATTACACAGACTGATTGTGAATACCACATGGAATATGAAAACTCATTTATTTATTTTCTAAATATTTTATTAAATTAAAAAACATTTTTTTAAAATTTATTAACAATTAAAATTAAAATGTTCAACTTTTAAATTTCAATATCCTCCAAAATAGCATAAAATGACCTCTGATGTTACTACATGTTGGTGCAATATTTTTAAACAGTTTTGAGCTAATAATTTGGTAAAAAAAGAGAGCAAAAGTTGGATTTTGTTGGTCAATATTGAGATTTTTTATTTTTTTTACATATTGAATTTTAATGAGTTTCTCAATTATTACAATTGCATGGACAGAAGATCTAAATATAATGAATATATCACTACTAAATGTAATTAAACACTTTAAATAAATAGTATACAGTTTTTAACAAGATTAAGTACTCTAATAATACATTTCACCTACATTTATGTAAATTACACACTTCAGTCATTTTTCAAAAATGGTCTTTTATCCTTAGAAAATCTAATAGGCTAATATTCTATGCTGTCTGAATGTATTTATTGTGTTCAGTAAGCAGATGCTGGTACACTTGTCAAGTTTATTGCAGAAAATGTGCCAAAAAGGTTAACATTTGACTTGTAATACATATGGCAGAATAATCCATAATGCATATTCTGTGGTCATTACTACAAACATCCTTCCAATCAAGAAATACTACACTGAGGTATCCAAGACACTGGCACATGATTACACTTGTTAACAGTACTGTTATCACTGGAAACTGAAAAATATGGTGCAAGTACTTCTTGGTAAGATTTATATCAGCATTTTGTGACAAAATCTTCATTTTCAAAGTTGTCGTCAACAAAAAACATATTATGGTGTATACCTAAGTAACATCTGTAGGGCATATTCATATTAATATGCATTTATATGGACTGTTTTGCCTTTTACAAAGTGGCTACATGTCTAATACAGTAAATGAAGTAGATTAAGTAAATACAGCAGGTCAAAATTGAATCAGGCCTATCATGTCTAATTTCCCCTAAAATTAGTGTGTAAAAATTTGTTGCAAATGGCCCCAATTTTGTGACTTTCACCATCCCTCTGACACATTTCTAATAATGTACCATGAATTCAGTCGCCATATCTTTAATAAGCTTCCACTTATCATATCTAAAATGCAAAATCTTACAGTTTCAGATTTAAATTTTTTTCAAAAATTTAAATTTAAGTTTAATATTTCATTAAAAATGAAGTAAAATCTAATGATTGATTTTTTTTCATTTAAATATTTCAAAATCTTTCCAAGACAACACTGCAGATAGAACATATGTAGAAGGAAAAATAGCTGTTCATTGTATGAAGAAATTCCAATATTTGATAAAGTTATTACATTTTGAAGTTGGTGTCCCTCAAGTTTCCATTGCTAAAATTGGCAATGGCAAGGCACTGTGGTAGGTGTTTTAACACAGCCTCTATATACTCTCAGTTTAAAGGTGACATCCCGATACTTACTGAGCATTGCTTTAATATGTATATCATTGGAATGCATTAGTGTGGGCCAGTTTTTAGGGGGAAAAATGGACTGATAGGCCTCAGATTACAGTTATCTTCCCATTTGGTTGTCCAAAATCCGGAATTCCCATTTGGTTGTCCAAAATCCGGAAATTTGACCGTGCAAGTACGGTAGTCTGCTGTTTGACTGTGATTATTTTATGGCAGACAGCTATGAAGTGGCAACTGTTTGACTGAAGTGACAGGGGATAGCATGTAGTTTGTAAACATGTGTAACTTGTTGACATTGAAGACTTGTTTGTGGTAATTCTGGCCCATGCAAAAGTAGTGCTTTTTGTGTAAAATGGGTGTACCCCGGCCTGGTTTAGAGTGTGTGTCTGTTTAAACCAATATGCTGGGAGAAAGAGCTGGACAACAGGGGTTGTCCTTTTCAGGGTATGTGTCCCCAATGCAGGCAAAGGTACATACAAAACTTCACGGGCCTGCTGATATTAATAAAAATGTTATAGCCACTAAGGCTATATAGAAACATATAGCGAAATTAATTGTGGTCTGATGCCATCTTATAAAGAGATAACTCTTGATAAAATGAAAGGTTAAACCAATCGATAAATGGAAGATTTTCAATCCCATATGGGATAGAATCACGATAGAGCCCTTTAAGGTTTATAAGCACGGGGCCTGCACTACCATTTGCTGTGCTATTTTAAGCAGATGATCTTATTTTGTAAAAAGGTGTGCACATATTTTTCAAATATTTTATTATTATTATTAATTTTTTTTAAAATAATTTTTGGTATGGTTTTGTAATTAAAAAAAAAAACCCGTTACTACAGTAGTTAAGTAGTTAAATTAAGTGAAAAAACCCATTTAATTTAAATGTGCTACTCACTCCCTTTAAAGTAATGGCCATGTACCCAATGTCACATGATGCAGTTGTTGTTGTTGTTGTTGTTGTTGTTTATTTTTTTTTAATTTACTATGTTTTTATTTATTTTTTTGTTTTTGTTATAGACTTATCTCAATTATATTAAATATATTATTATTATATTAATATTATTATTTATTTATTTTTATTATTTATTATTATTATTTAAAAAAACCCACAACTATCTTACCAATATGATGGAGTACACAAACTGTATCTATCTATCTATCTATATATATATATATATATATCAATCTAATTAAAATTAGCTCCACTATTACATGTGGATCTAACACCAGCCAGTTGGAGCTCATGTCCACCAATCAAAACCTTACTTGCAGAATCCTGCCAGTGATTTAAAACTAACAACACTGCGTAGTCCCCAATGTCCAGGTAACATTTCGTCTGTAAATAATAATTTAAATATTGACCAATCACACTTCGCCTTTTATAACGTTATTTGGGAGCATACAAATTCTAAAAATATCGGGCGAGCCTATTTTAGTGGCCGCAGTACAGCGAACCATACCAATACGTACGGGGTGGGTTATCAGTCTTTAATTTTACATCAAAAATTATTTATTTATTTATAAAAACCCCCAACTAAATCAGTCTTCAGTTTTACATTACAAATTATTTATTTATAAAATAAAACATGTTTTCAGGCATTCGTAATTCACACGAAACATGTCGTATACCCTCAGGATAATTCGGAATGTTTTCAAATTACTTTTAAATCACTGGCATGATTCTGCAAGTAAGGTTTTGATTGGTGGACAAATGAGCTCCAACTGGCTGGTGTTAGATCCACAAGTAATAGTGTAGCTAATTTTAATTAGATATATATATATATATATATATATATATATATATATATATCTCTGTGTGTGTGTGTGTGTGTGTGTGTGTGTGTGTGTGTACATTTGTATGTATGTATGTATGTATATATATATATATATATATATATATATATATATATATATATATATATATATATATATATATTCCAAGTTTATTCTATTATTATTGGTTTTTAATTATCTTCCTTTCTTTCTTTTTAATTTATCTTCTTTTTTTCTTGTCATTGTTTTAAATGGATGCTAATTGGGGCGGTTATGTTAAAAGTTAGGTGATAACTCTTTTGACTTAAGTTTAGTCACAGCCCCAATCACATAGTTTTACGTGAGCTCATGATAGTGTTAATATGGAAATGATAGCATCAATCTCCAATTCCTAACATTTCCATTATGGTGGATGTGGTGGATGGGAGGGCCTAGGGAAATGAATTACAAATGGGGCGGACCTTCCCTTCTACTCTCCTCCGACATAAATACTAGATTAATCAGACGTTATTGTCAATATTACTTTTTACGTAATCATTTGTAGAAACCTTTTTTAACCCATTGTTTAAACCCTTTTTAACTTCTTTGTAAATATATATATATAATTTATTATTATTATTATTTGTTTTAACATTCCCCCACCCCTCTCATTTCGAGTAGTTTCTGGTTCTAGTCAGAAATCATGTTCGCAACGAGCATGCTTGAACATTAAATTAATGTAAGTACGTTAATTCCTGACATCTGACCTGACAGTCATTTGTGGGCATACATACATACATTAGGTGCCACAGGTTCGAGTCCCAGCAACGGCATGGGACAATTTGTGAGGCCAGAAAGGATTTAATAATCCCCTGCACCAGTGCGTTAATATCTATGTATGTAACAGTCAACCTCGACATACATACAATATATATAGATATTCATACATCAATACATACATACATACATACATATATACATACATGCAATGAATTTATGAAGCTGAAAGAGCTTTTTTCCAGTTGTGAAAGTCTGAAAGACAGTCACACGCCAGCGTTTTGAGAACAATAACATATAATGACGTTTTCTTTGTCTTTGTTTTGGTGGACTAGCTATAATCTTGAGATGGATACCAAAACAATTATAAAAAGTATTCGGTGTAAAACAAAACATATAAGTTACTTAGGAGGAGTGGAGTTACGTAGCGCCTACTTTTGAAAAAACCCCACCCCATGAAAGCCCAACTATCTCATTTTCATTCATAAAATAACATACTGCCAATGTGGCTATTTTGTTTCTAAATTGTTTTGTTTTTCAGTAAACATGAATTTATTACCAAAGAGGTTAAAGATACAGGCCCATAGCACATAGCCTATATATATGGCCCATTGGGCCTGTGTAATTGTTACGATATCTGGAGGGTTGGGGACATACGCAGAGCCTCTAGTGGGGTGGCACAGGCTACATTTTTTTACTTTATATAGAGCAGAACAAAAACATCGGCTACTGAATGTCAAACTTGGTCATTTTGATATATAGTCTTAGAGAGGAAACCCACTACATTTTCTCATTAATAGCACATACCACGACCTTTGCTACACCAGTTGCATATATGTAAATGAGAAATGGCCGGGCACCAGCTGGGATCAATCCTAGACCCACCACGTGTCCGACCAAGTATTTTATCACTGGGTTATGGCCTGTCGTAGATATCAGGGGCTATTCAAATATTACGTAACGCTGGGGTGGGGGTGGGTGGGGTGTATGTCCAAACGTCTTGTAGCGTTACAGGTTGTGGGTGAGTGTACTGAACAGCGTTACGTAAAACACTTTTTTATTACTAAAATATTATTTTATTTATTATTATTTTTTTATTTTTTTTGTATTATTATTTTTTGTTGTTGTCATAAACACTATGTCACGGCAACACTGTTTAAACTTTAACGTATTAACATAGGTAGTAATTAACAGCTAGATGAAAACACAAAACAATGTTTATAAATCAATTTGAAATACATGTGTTAGCAAACCCAAATGTCCAACTGTCACTCTAGGCAGTGATGGTTTGGCTGGACCTGTTCTCAAGATATTTATAAAGCATGTATTATGAAAATTAAGGCTGTTTTCACATATTTTGGCAATAGAAACTGGTAGATAAAAGAAAATAAGTCGTTCCAATAGAGTATGCATTTATTGTAATAGCAGAGATGTCGAAGATGAATATCATTTTGTATTAATCTGTATATTGTACAGAGATTTAAGAGAAAATTATATAAAGAAATACTACTGGAATAGGCCATCTATGCTAACGTTTATACAGTTGCTGACCAGTAAAAACAAAAATATATTGTGTAAATTGGGAAAATATCTATTTAAAGCATTTAAAATTCGAACTTCCTTAATCTAAAAATACTGTAATTATCAAGATATATAATATGTTGCATTTAAATGTCAATTTGTGTATAATATGTTTCCTATATAACTATAATTTACATTCTCCTTATTGATATGGATGTACATGTATATTGTAATATATCATATTATTATGACATATATATATATATATATATATATATATATATATATATATATATATATATACATATATACATACATAGATACATACATACATACATACATATATATATTATTTATTATCCTAATTGTAGGTACATGTGATATTGTATGTTTATTACTATTGTTGTTTGTTTATACCAATAAGCCGCTGTGCTTACGGTGAATAAAGAATTGAATTGAAGTAACTTATTCCATCATAAGTGGTTAGCCAAAGAAGGCCTACTCTGCTGTTCTAGAGCTAGACGACATTTGAACAATTACAGCCACTCTCTGTCAGAGATAACGAATATACAGAATTTCTGCCTACAACCAGGTAGGCAACCCACACTATGTATGATTTTATAAAATTTAATACAGTAAAAAAAAAAAGAAGGTTCCCCCCACCTCGCTACACCACTGACAGTACCTTTATATCTGTGGCAGCCTTTGTTATTTATAAATGTTTTCAAAATCTGTTTTTCCAGAACGCCAATATATCCAATATATTTGTGAATATAGCCGAACACTCCCGGTGCAGCCCAAAGGTAACTGGTGACAATGCTTCATTCCATAATAATTGTTGCTGTGCCAGTGGTCGCTGGCTTGGTTGTCGCCCTGTACACGTACTACAAGGATTTGAGAGGTAATTAAGATTGAAGAAGCTCTGAGGTTTACATATATAATGCATTACATGAAACACATTGATAAAAAAAAAGGTTCAGTGTACCGATATGTAAATTATTAAATTTGAATGAAAGAAAATGACAGTTGATCTGCAATCTGCCATTTGAGAAGTGTTTTTATTTCATTTTATCTTATAACTTACATATAATAATATCATTTGATATTAGCCATGTTATTAGTCCCCTACCGGTGCAACTGGAGGGGATAATAGGTTTCATCTCCGTCCTTCTGTCAGATGTTTTTTTGCAGAAGACTTTGAGATATTGAGCTGACATTTTGTATATAACTTTATCATATACTGTTACAGATCAGGTTATGTCGATCTACCCATTTTGATGGAGTTATGGCCCTTGAACTTAGAAGATATTAAAATTTGTTTTCCGGACATTTTTCCACAAGGCCTTGAGATATTGAACTGAAAATTTGTATATAGCTTTATCATGTACTGTTACAGACAAGGAGAAATTTGTTTTCCGGACTTTCGTTTTGGAATAACTGAAAATAATGAGGTGAAATTTTGTATATAGCTTTATCTTGTACTGTTACTGATCAAGTTTAACTTTCATGGTGATTTACCGACTTTTCACAGATGTTTAGCGCTTGAATTTAGGGGATAAGAACAGTTGTTGGGTCAGGTATGGGACATGTATTTCTTTAGCAGTACTCTCAAAATGCTTGTTAACCTGGTTAATATTTTGTTTGCTGTCACTAGTTATTTGTTTTCAAGCCAAAAATGTAAGACCTACGTGTACATGCAGGTATAGTGCATAAGCCGAGATCCCAAATTTGGCCAGTTGATACCATCTGAGGACACTAAACTTAACTATACGTTTTTGATAGATGTATGTATCTATAGATCTCAAAACAGCATGATGGACTTTTCTCCAGAGTAGCTTAAGGTCAGAAAATGAGTTTTAGTAAAGAGGGGTACTATTCTAAAATTTTAATAACGTTTCTGTGTATTAATCTGTCAGTTATATAGATACTTTAATCACACAAACTGAAATGCACTTGTCAACATTCACCAGGAATTAATTTTGAACTATACCCAGCTAATTAAGGCATTGCAACATCAATGTAATCCAAGATGGCCGCTAATATATAAGCAAATCTACACCAAATGGGAAGATATTTTTGTTATTAAATGAATTTTATGAACCCAGGAATTCATTTATAACAACCTCTTGCTAACTGAATTATAATTTCAATCCAAGATGATCATGAAAATGGCCGCCAATAGTAAGAAGTTACCATATCTTACATTCTACATATATTGCCCAATGAATAATTTATACTTCAAATAAGAGGTTTTTTATTTTTTATATGGAATGCATTTCAATTCTACGACAAGCCATCACTTTCTAATACAGATATAACGAATCTGCATGAAGATTCCACAATGGTTGCAAAAACAAAGAAATGACCACTGTATTTGTTAAGTATCACCTAAAGCAATCTAATTAAAATTAGCTCCACTATTACATGTGGATCTAACAGCAGCCAGTTGGAGCTCATGTTCACCAATCAAAACCTTACTTGCAGAATCATGCCAGTGATCTGAAAATAATTTGAAAACATTCCGAATTATTCTGAGCGTATACGACATGTTTTGCACCTAAAGCAATCATTTTCAAAACCTACATTTTAAGGGTAAACCAATCCTCTCCCTCTCCACTCCCCCCCCCCCCCACGAGCTTGGTAAATCTTTTGACACTGCTGTTATTCGGGGGGGGGGGGGATGCCCGTCACATGACTCAAAATAATACGTCACACCTCTGCTCTACAAATAGCCGTTTGTTTCTCTGAATTATAGAGATTATATAAATGTATATATTGTCATATAATACTTTGTTGGGTCAATAATTAGATCAACCATCCGTGATTGAACGCCTTTAAGACATATATGTAGAGGTCAGTATAAGAATTATTATTTTAAATTACATTTTAGATAAATTTACTTGTAGATATACATGTATTTTTAATGGATTGAACACCCTGAAAACTTAGCAATTGGAAACAATGAAATTTCTCAATAGAAAGTTAATGCAATAATTGAATTAATGGAAGATATAGCCACTTCTTACTCCTAACGACCATTTTCGGGGGCCATCTTGGATTTGAATGATGATGCAATATCTCAGTTAGCATATGTTGTAAATGTATTCCTTGGTGACTGAAAAAAACCTCAATTCCTAACTTCACAATCTTGCTATAGTTCATGTAAAATGAAATAAATGTTTAATTGTCTTGTTCTGACTACTATAGTGGTGGCCATCTTGGATGTAAATAATGTTGCAATTGATTAGCTGGGAGTAGTTCAATATGAATCCTCTGACACCTAAAACACTGTCATGAACATGAACATTTTCATCATTAGTGATAAAGTATTGGAGATGTTTCCAGTTCTGTTTTGACAGTTATCTTGGACGCCATCTTGAATTTTTAAAAATACTCAAGGATACCAAATTACACCTTTCGGATACTTAATCAACACTTACAACAGATGCAAAAACCATAAAGAACATTGTGGATACCGATCTACAAGGTTTATAAGTGCTTTAGTAAACACTAAAACACAGATTTCTCACATTTTTCGACTACCTAAATGATAAATGTTAAAAATTGTGATAACTAGGTAAATCTACCCTATTGAAAAGTACATCATGCATTTTTGTTTTGTCTTAGGGTGTACTAAAACAAATATAACAGTTTGTTTGGTGCCCTCAGTCGGTACCAAGTTTTGGTCTGGCTCATGGACTAGTACAGGCACGTCCTGAGGTGTTTGTTTTGATGAGATTTACTTGTAGTTTAAGTGTAATGTCAAACTACATTTGTGCCAATCTTGATAACATATTACCTCGAATCCTTCACTTGGCTCAAAGTTAATTTTGTGGCATGTGAACCAATCTGTGCTCAAACTTTATTCTTGAAAAAAGTTAGCAATTGAGAAGCATTTCTAGAACAAAGGTACTGGATATTTTAAAGTTGTATATGTATATTACTTCCAGATGGAAAGCAAAAGTTGCATATGAACCTGATTGTTATAATGAATAGTGTGTAATAAGCACCAGAACTTGCCTCTTGCTACCTGTTAATTCTGAGCCTATATTTACCTTGACAAATTATCTACAACTACATGCAGTTGCATGTCACTGACTGTTTGAAACAATTTAAGGACTATTTTCACAAAAAGGGACAAATAACGGTAAAGTCATGGCAGCTCCAATATTTTCAGCATATAATGTAAATAGACAGGGATGCACATAAAAAGCATCATAACTTGATGCACTGGATATGATATTTGACAATGCAGATGCATTAGAAAAGCTTGTGGTTAAAATCATATATCCAAAATGTTCACTCCGTTATTGTGTACTAAAGCACACGTTATCGTTATGGAATCGCAAAACTCCCTAAAATACTAAGTCTGCCTTTAAACTGAAATGTAAGTAAACCACTCACAAATACACAAGTTTGTTATATTAAAATTTTGTTTTGCTTAACGACAACGCTAGACCACATTGATTTATTGATTGTTATATTAAAATAAAACTACACTGCATACAACTTTAAACTGCACCTATTATTTTTCATTTTATTGTCTTTACCGTTATATTATCTACAAAAAGGACCAATATTTTTTATTAGTTTTAAAGTTAACCATCAGATGGCACTGTTACATCTTGGTCAAGCTTAGATCAACATGTTAAGTATATGAATACTAGCTGGGTATCTTTATAGGCAAGTTATTTTTAATTCTTCAACAACTTTTTTCAGTGTCCCACTTATTGTCTATCTTTACCATTAGTTTACGACAGTATCCTGGAGGCATGAGAAACCCACCATTTATATTTTTTCTTTCAGTAAATCTGCTTTTTAAAAGCCATTTGCATGATTGCATCGCTGAAGTACATTGCAGATGGCACAAATACCATGTCATGTGTCTTTACCTTTATAATTTTTGTCTACCGTTATCTATGTTGACTAATGGAAAAGACAGATTTGAATCTTTTGTATTACTTTATTCACATTGTAAAACATCTGGGCCCAGATCTTCAAAGCTATCTTTGTGCTACGATGTCGTAAAACCGTTGTAGGCTATAGCATGCGTTGCTATGATATTATACAGGGATTCTAGAATTTTTATAAAATCCACTATCCATGGGATCATTTACTAGCCTTGATTAAAATTCACTAGCCCAACCCAATATAATACAATTTTACTAAATAATAATGATAATCACCTATAATAATATCACATAAAAAGCTTAAAAATACTAACTGGGGGGGGGGGGGGGGGGGGGGGGGGGGGGGTTAGGGCAGGATTTTCATATATAGAGGATAATAAACGAGTTACCAGTTATTATCAAATTTATGTCCCGAGTGAAATAATTTTCAGTTGTCACTTCATTTGCGAGTGACAAATTAAAATTATTTCATGAGGGACATAAATTTGATAATAACTGGTGCCGAGTTTGTTATTCTATTTATTACCGGAGCTATTTATTCTCTAAAAGCCTTTATTTTCAACACACACATGCACATACATGTATAGAAACGATATACGCCACTTTACGCACTGTTCTGAGTATTTCTATAACTTTGTAATTTAATCACGTTCATAGATAATTTAAAAAAAACAAAAGTTCTCTTTATACTGGTTCAAAATCTATAATGAATTGCATTAAAATGACATTTTGTTATAAATTTAACACCAAAATCAGACAGCCGTAAATGCAAACTCTTTAAACTACATGACGTCATTGTGTGCGTTTGCCAAATCGTGATGACGTCATATTTAGTACCGACAAGGTCATTGGTTTGTAAGCGTCAAATTATCCAATAGTATTGTTCGTTAGACCAATGCATGATAATTTCTCAGTGAGAAATTATGATTTTTATTTTCTCCGTTATGAGTGCCTGCTGGGGTAATAAATACAAAATAGACTTAACTGCAATATTTGACTGAAAAATTCACTAGCCGTCGGGCATGACAATAGTAGTTATTTAAAAGCCCAACACTGAATATCACTAGCCATGGGAGTGAGGCTACCATAATCTAGAAGCCCTGTATTGTAGCATATGAGAGTTTTACAACATTGTAGCACTAAGATAGCTTCGAAAATATTGGGCTAAATTACATGTAGGATGACTAGAATGAATTCAATTTACAGATTTTTATATAATTATTCCCCATTTTTTGTGAGTGATTCATATAAGACTCCATCATATGCGGTCATGTGGGGAATAAAATTTAACTCTACAAATTAACAAGATAGTTTTTAAAATGAAGGTTTTAACAACAAAATATTAATTTAAAACTGTCTAATGACCTCACGTCACCACCTCACATTAGTATGATGTCATATATTACCAACAACGTCATGTTAAACGCAAGCACGTCATATCCCATGTAAGATGTAATTTCTTACATGGCTTTCTTTCATGGGATAGCTCTGTTCCATATACCTCAGGATGAGAGAAAATATGAGATTCTCAGATTAACTCTGCTTACAATGAACCATCAATAATAATAGAAAAAGAAATTAAAACTTGACACGCCATTTAATAAAGCACTAATAGTATTCCTGATGAACACAAAATAGCTGAAAAGAAGAGATGAGGGCCTTGTTTATGGAATTTTATTTTATTTAGATGAGACTTAACTCGGGCATGCATTTAAAGCTGAGTATACCAGAAATACTGCTCTATATCAGTATTGGTATTATATCAGTACCGAATACTATACTGATACCGAGGTAACCCACCCCCAAAATACCAATACTGACCCCGAAATTTCAATACTGCCCAGCTCTAAAGATAATAGTACATGTATATATGTAGAGAGTGTATTATACATGTATTATAAAATTGAACTTTTTTTCTTGCGAAAGCAGATGATTCAAATACTACATGTACAACAGCTTTTAATAGCCTTATGTATGTGGGATATTCATAGAGAGGGGACCAGTCCCTCACCCGTCCAACTGGAGGGACTCTGGCTTTAGTCTCCGTCTTTTTGCCTCTGTCTGTCTGTCACACATATAGTTTCCTGGATTTTGTTTTTGCAATGTCACGAGATATCAAGGTGAAATTTTGTGTTTAGCTTCATCCTGTACTGTTACAGATCAAGTTTGACTTTCATGGTGATTAACACATTTTGTACACACAGTTATGGCGCATTAAGTTAGGAGATAGGAAAATTTGTTGGGTCCGATAAGGGGCATGTATTACTTCAGAATTATTCTCAGAATGCTTAACTTGTTACTACTATTACTAATTTAGGTCAGAGTTTTATTTGGGGCAGTGTAAGGACACAAAACTGACAATGGCGGATCATGAAAATGCATTTTGGGTGGGCTCCAATGACATGTGGCCAAAGGTCACACACATTCCCGAAGGGATTCCTCGGAATCTCCAATGTAAAACATGACTGACATGTCTGACACTAACAACATGCCATTAAATGTTATTCAGGATAGACAGACAAAGGTCTTTGATTTGGGGAAATTTAGCTTTAGTTTATAAAACAATGGAATTTTTAGTTTCATTTCAAAAACATATTATGAAGCAAAGTTATAATTTAAAACAGTTATTTTATACATATACTTGTATTTATTCAAATTTAAAATTAATATATCAATTTTGAGTTATGAAATGTTATCATTGGTTTGTTTGTCAAGTGTTACGTGTTGTTTTCAAAATACTACCTGTAGTACGTAGAGTATATATATATATATATATATATATATATATATATATATATATATATATATATATATATATATATAATACATTCATATTAGAAATTGTTTAGTCCCAAATTGGGAATAAAAACCAACATTGCCTTTAGGGAATGATGGGAGGAAATGGTGCCGATTATCAGTCTAGAAACATAGGTGATAAAACCCTGAGACAGTTCAAATGTGTACAAATAATAACATGCCTAGCTAAATTACAAATTGAAATGAATTGAATTGAAATACGTGTAAGAAACAGTATGAGTTGGGGTGGGGCAGGACTGGATGCCCCTCTGCTCACATAATTATATACTTACTACTTAGCATTTTTGCAATGTAAAATCTATTTTTTGTTTCCTTGTGACATGTTGTCTGTTTTTGTTTTTTATTTACTTTTGCTTGAGCTTGGTAATTAGGTACACATGTACATAGTACTTTGTATTAGGGTCTCCACGAGTACTCGAGCACGGGCCACAGGCCGAGTCCAGTGGGACTCTAGTCCATTCACAGGACTCCAGTACCCGTGAAAGAAGAGCACTCTCAATTAATTCTACTACAGTGTATTTCATCATTTTGTCATAATAATATATGCTTGTCGCCGGTTACATTATAGGGCTGTGAGACATGGATGGAAAACAAAAGTCGAATGTGTGGAATGCAATACAATGGCAGGATTTGGCATCCATGTTCAGCGTTCGAATTAAGATGCATAATGCTATTTTACTTTATTCTATAGTCTCGTTATCATGTAGTGCAAGTGTCGGGTCCGGGTCGAGTCTAACCCTCAAGACTTTTGGACTCGTGGAGGCCCTACTTTGTATGTAATTGTTTTTTCTAGCTTTAGCTAGTGTTGTGTGCTATTTCATGCTACATACAATGTATAGTCTCTGACAATGTGAGAGCGATAGTTTAGTTTGTGTGTTGCTCGTACAAATCTCAGTCGCACATTTAATTTAGGACATCATTTACAAGCATGGTCATGACGGGTTATGCAAAAACCAAACTTGTTACCTGATTTTTGTTTTTGCATATCCCTAGACCGAGTACTCGAGAGCTAGATGGATATTTGGACAGTTGTAATCGCTCTTATAACTGTCCAAATGTCCATCTAGCTCCTGACAGTCAGAGTACTACGACGAGCATATGAATGATTTAAGCAAATTTTCAATTTTAGGAAGCTAGCATATAGTGCTTATGTGGATTCCATGTATATGTATGTAGTAAATGTTTGATATAAAAAATGTTTGTGGAATGTGCTGTCCTGTCTGTGGGAAAGTGCATATAAAAGATCTCTTGCTGCTGATGGAAACATGTAGGGCATCAGAATTATCACAGTGGATGATTAAAAACATCAGTGTGCTCTAGTGATGTCTTTAAAACAAAACAGAGTTTAACTTTTGTTCATTACAGAATCTTTGTTGTTTCGAAATAAAAGGCTCCAAAGTAGGTAGGCCTTTTTTTTTGGTCAGCAGAGTTTCCATACAAAAACATTGCTATGAAGTCAGAATATTATATTGTAAAGAAGTAGTTGTTACGGACATTGCAGTGGTCATTGAAATGTACTGGTTGCCAGTTGATTTTGACAAGCCTGTTGTTGTTTCTTTGTACACCACCCGGTTCTCCATGACTGGTTTGCCAAAGGTGATGGTATTTGTTGTCCCGTTTGTGGCATATAATCCAGTTTGCTCAGTTCTAACATTGAACAGAACCTTTCAAATTGTTGATTTGATGTCTGGTTTTCTGTCCCAGGTCTGATTTCTGACGTGGCCGAAACATCTGTGGTATAAGGGCACGTTAATAGAGTTCTACGGTCCACGATGTCTAGTTTTAGCTTTAATAATACTATACCCAGTACAGCACTAGAAGGTAAACTCTTTCAAATAGATGTTGTCAGTTTTGTTGGTACTACATAGTTCCAAGCAGTTAAAACAGTCCACTGTGTATATATAGGTTAGCATTCATGTGCCTGATAGCAATGGTATTTTAAAATTGTTCTTCAGTATTTAGCAGAATGCCATAAAAGTTGTGTAAAATGCATTCACCATAACTGCATATCGGTGTATAGAATAAATAAGTTATTTGCATAATATACTGCAACACAGAACCATTTTAGTAATAAAACTGTTCAAATTGTTTCGCATTAGCAGTTCTATAGCATGTATATGTACATTATACCCTTACCATTAGCTTGCTTCTTTGTCACTTTGTTTTAGACATAGAATCACTTTAGAGTAGCCTGAGGCCCAAAACACACCAGGGCCCGTGCTTATAAAACTTAAAGTCTAGACTTTAATAAAATCCAGACTTTAACGTTAAAGTCTGGACTTTATTAAAGTCTAGACTTTAAAGCTTATATGCACGGGGCCAGGTCTGGGTCTGGCGAGTATGGTACCAGTCCTAAATGAAATACATTGAATAGAATTTGACGAAAGACATCGCGTCTGTGCTGGCGTCAACTACAGATCAGGCAACAGACATCACAAAAGATGCCCTATATTTTCACACTGACAACTGGACAATGTTTGAGCCTTGACTTTTCATTTTAATTTTTTAAAAACAACAGGAAAGATGTATATTAAGCAATGTGGAATAATGGTAATTAGTAATTACTGTTGATGTTTAAGGAAGAAAATATATCCAAAGATATGAACGCAGTCAATTATATTGATAACATGCGACAGCTACAGACCCAGACGTCAAAATATACCTTGCCACACTTTCCAGACCCAGACCCGCACTCTGTGTGTTTTGGGCCTTACAGTGACACTACTGTAAATGGCCTGCAGTTAAAATGTGCTAACATATCACGATGATACATTCCTTTCCTACATGTGTGTGCTTAGTACTTGTACAAGTAGTTTTAGAGTACCTGTATGTATATTTATATTCTAAATACTTGTCATACAGTTATTATACAGAGTTTAAACCATTTTTTGCCAAAACGCCAAATGTGGATTGATTGATTGATTGAATTAATGAATGATTGATTGACTGAATGTTTTAACGACATCCCATGCACCACACAAACACACATCGGCTATTGGGTGTCAGAAAAGGTAAATACATGTACATGTATATGGAAATATTATTTATATACTTAATAGGTAAAACCACAGTATAGAATGTCACTGGATGTTAAATGTGACTTGAAGTTAAATCTAGCGAAGCTGTTCCATTAATTATTAAATGACCAGAAAGCTAATTCAAAAATCAAATAAATATAAATCTTTAAAGAGCCTTAATTACGTTATATATTGTTTGGTTATTAACTTTGTTGTTGAATTTGGTTATAGCTTTTCAATCTCAGCCCGTATTGATTAAAGTATTATGTTTCTATAATAGTGTTCATTTTGGTCTACTATACAACAACAAGCAAATATTTATTATACAAACCAAAACCAAAGGGGGAGGGGGGAGAAGTTGTGTTTCATATTGTATTTAAAGTATTATTTAAACAATATACACATGTGTACAGATGAAATTGTCTTTGTTTTCATGGATATGACTATGTGTACATGATGTCTGTTACATTGTGTGTGCGCGCGCGCGTGTGTATGTGTGTGTGTGTGTGTATATATTTTGATGTGGCCTTCTAATATTATGCATAGAACTACACCGTGTTAACTGAATAGTTTTATTGTACAGGTTTCAGAGTAATTAAACTTGTTAACTTACAAGCTTCTTGTTTTAGTTTTTTCAAAGCTTACGTTGTTGGCCATAATATCCACACGATTGTATTTGATCTATCAATAAGTCGGGGCGGGAAGTAGCCCAGTGGTAAAGCGTTCGCTTAATGCGCGGTTGGTCTAGGATCGATCCCCGTCGGTGGACCCATTGGGCTATTTCTCGTTCCAGCTAGTGCTCCATAACTGGTGTAACAAAGGCCGTGGTATGTACTATCCTGTCTGTGGGTTGGTGTATATAAAATATCCCTTGCTGCTAATCGAAAAAGAGTAGCCCATGAAGTGGCGACAGCAGGTTTCCTTTCTCAATATATGTGTGGTCCTTAACCATATGTTCGACGCGATATAACCGTAAATAAAATGTGTTGAGTGTGTCGTTAAATAAAACATTTCCTTCCTTCCAACCAATAAGTCAAATCAAGTCAAATCAAACCAATCGCTGCGCTGTCCTATCCCGTGGAAAATATGTACAAACGAGTTCTTGAAAGAGTATTGCTATTCGATAAAAAATATAAGTGGTGGAACAGTCGCCTGAAATGAGTTGGGCTCTAGTAGTATCTGTGTCCTATAGGATCGATTCTACTGAACAAAAACAAACCCCGTCTTTTGTTAATTTAAATAGAAAAGTTAATTTAAATTACACTTTACTGCAAATTGCAACAGGTATCCTATGTGTTGATACTAGGTTTTAATTTATATCAACTGTCACAATTACCATTCGTAAGACATCTGTCGTTGATTAAACAATATTATATGCTAATGTTTGACAATATATGTTATACCTTTAATATATATATATATACATACATGTATATATTATATATATATACATACATACATTGGGCTATTTCTCGTTCCAGCCAGTGCTCCATAACTGGTGTAACAAGACCTGACTTGTAAAACAACATAAATGACTTGATAGTATAATAAACTGTTTAACTAAATATATTTCAATTTGCATCAATAGAACAAAATGGGAGTTATAGTATTTTTCTCTTTTAAAAAAAAATCCAAACAAAAAATGCATATTATTAGGCCTATTGGTAGGGTATGTTCGCGAAAAAACGACCACTCACGATACCCAAGTGATAATTTTCTTTTCTTTGGGACTACGTAATTGGTCAGTTTTGTGATTTTAGATGGGAAAGTCTACTTAATCAAGGGATTTACAGAATTACTTACAGTAATAAAGCAAGACGGCTGATAATGTCCATTACGATTTAAGATGTGTCCGCGCGGTTATCACACAATACCCTGTGATCTTAATAAAAGAGGAACGTCTTTTCAGTGTGTCTTAGACACGGTGTCTGGGGACCATCTAAAGATACACTTGCCAATCAGGAACCACAGGTACAGGCCACCGAAAGAAAAGACCAGTTAACCAAGAAAACACTCCGATTATTATTTCAGTATGTGGGTTAATTTATGTACAAAACATAATAGTTATTTCAACACTTTGACAATGATGGTTTATTTTGTATTGAAAAACAATATATACTTGTTGCTGGCTTACTGAGATGGATATTATTACAGAACATTGCGAGGCATCCACAAAAATCAGTATGTTTTGTTTCTTCAATTCGAAGACTAATTCCTGAAGAGACACGTTAGTTAACTATTACGTAACCACCAGCTCGCCACTGGGATGGTACAAAATGCCTGCGCCCGTTATATATAATAGCCGTCACATTTAACCGTTTTATTAATTAACTATACGATTATACCTGTTGATATTAAGCAATAATGTGTATTATATATCGTCGACTATGCATACCAGGCCAAATGCCTTAATTGTCCCTTCCTTTAAGAACTCTCTCTGGGTTGGAACCGGTACCGGGTTGCAAACCCTTTACCTACCAGCCTATAGTCCGATGGCTAAATCACTGCGTCACCTAGGCCGGTCCTTGGCTCATATACTGACTTCCAGAAAGGGTTCTCATATTTATAGAGGATATTCTGTGTGAGTGTTCCATATCCGTTATGCAATATAAACTGTGTTTATGCGGTTACTTGTGACTTGTGACTCGTTGAAAATCATTTGGCCCTAAACATTGTTTTTTCCATCTATTTACATAATATTTGGTCCAGTTGACTAGATAAATGTTCGTATGATGGGGTGAGGTAGATGTCAGAAAACATATCGGTGGGGGTTTTCATCAATATAGTGGGTTCTTGTATGGCGGTCTTTGTCTCATATACAGACTTCCAGAAAGGGTTATGATATTTATAGAGGGGTAGATATTCTGTGTGTGAATGGTCCCTATCCGTTAAGTATTAAAGACTGTATTTATTACTCAGGACGATTCGTATACTACAATAATCATTGCTCCCTAAATTTATGTTTTTCCTTTTAATTACCCATTACATATTTAATATCCCTCTGGTCTTATGACGATTCCTCCAGAATAATAAAAAGAAATTCTAATATGATTTTTGTGTTCATGTATTTAGGCCTACCTAATTTTTCGTCCATACATTTTGTCCACCCTTTAAATACATAGATAGGTAGATATCTAGTTTAACGTGCCCACTAGGGTTTCGAATACGCCCATCCCGAGTCCTGCCTCCGATAAGATCGGTGGCCTGACTCGGGATAGGGAGCGGGGTAGAGTTCAAAATGACAAGAATTTTAAAAATAGCAATTATTAAAAAAAAGTTAATAGAATTTAAAAAAAAAAATTAAATAAAAAGTTACAAGCCAAAAATAAAAAGAATTGGCTGCTCGACCGAATATTTATATAATTTGGAGCATTTTAGAAGGACAGTCCAAAAATAAATAAGAGAAAGAAGAGAGGATCGGACTATTTAATAATATTAAAAAAGAAAGTAATTTGGACATAAAATTTTGAACGCAGATCTAAAAGTTTAAAGTCCGATCTATATGTCCACGTGAGTTAAGGCCGTTTGGATGCACAGCTTATAGAGACGAGATGGGTTGCATCCCGTCAAGAAAACCCCTAGATTGACAGTCATTAGAAGTTGAAAAGGTGTAGTACTGTGCTGCAATACAGATCTTGAGAAGCCGGATCCGCTGAACGAGAGAGGAGGATACGAGATGGTATCACAATAAAACAAAGTAAAGTCTAGAAAAGAGTAGTAGGGGCCGACCCCGCTTCCTATTTCTTCTTAGAGTGGGGCGGTCAATCTTCCAGTGCTGCTAGGACAGGCTCGGACATGTAGAGACAAAACGCGAACAACCGTGGCGTTCTGCAGAATGGCTGTCATACGTGTCACGAAAAAAGAAAGTCAACATAGTTAGACGGAGAAATGACGTGGAGGCAAGGAATCTCGCTAAAAAAGAATCCAACCTGGTGGCGCAGGCTGTCGAAACGAGAAGCGTTCCAGCGTTCAATCATTTCCAATGGCCGCATACATCCCAGTAGAAAACTTCATTTCGCTGACAAAAACGACGAAATGAAGGATCCCCAAGTCGAGCACACGAGAGCACGTGCAGTGTGCACAAGCGAAACAAACACGGCTTACCGCGTCGAGCTCCAGACTGGGAATGAATCAAGACAAGTGAACAATTGCATAAGATTTTGTACGTATTAGTATAGGTGGGGTAAGGGACATAACTCATTCCGTCACAGGCCACAGGCTTCCCATAGTTATTAACAATAATACAATATACCTCCTTCCATTACAGAATAAACGCTCCCGCAACAGGTCAACCTAATTTGCTTTATTTTTCAGCAGAGCAGGTTTCAAAGTGTTTGGAATTGTAGTCGTTTTCAAATTAGTAAGTGGATGGATTTACGTGACAGGGGCCTAATTCACTAAACGTTTATACTGGGTTTTGAAAATGAATGAATGAATGAATGGATGTTTAATGACACCCCAGCACGAAAAATACATCGGCTATTGGGTGTCAAACTATGGTTATGCAAACAAACAAGGTGATGATCAACATCAATACAAAACTTCAAGATATAAATAAAAACTGTAAAGAACTGTGCAAAAATACAAATATCACAGATAGATACTGACTTTTACTCAAAACTTCAATTTGTGCTGTATTGGCCATTCTCAAAAAGAATGTTACACCCCTGCACCACGGTGAGGTTAGCACGTGCAGGGGGGGGGGGGGGGTCTTGAAAAAATATGGAAATTCAAATTTGGTTTATTTATAATTAACTCCCATCCCCTCCCCCCCCCCCCCCCCCCCCCCCCCGCCATTTAAACAACATAGATGTTTGAATTTCGCATCAAAACTGTAATGTTATTAGATTTTGTTAATGATACTTTTTAAAATGTCATGGAAAATGCCTTTAAAAGTTAGAGAAAGTCATGGATTTTAGTTAATACGACACTCTACAAAGCTATGAACCCTGCATAAATTCATCTATAGCTATATGCATAGATGTTAAATCACAATGGAAATGGTTCCACGTCTTCACAAGTGTACAAGAAAAACCTCAAATTCGGGCCAAAAATGTACAAGTATTCGGGCACAATGTGCTAACCTGATACCTTTTTACTAGGCATTTCCATCATTCTACCCTCAAACTGTGTTGCAATCCATGCAAAAATGCTTAGTGTGCTAACCTGATACCTTTTTACTAGGTATTTCCATCATTCTACCCTCAAACTGTGTAATCAATTAACAAACGAGTAGTGATTTGTTTGCAATCAGATATAACTGTTCGCTAGTAATGCTAATATGAATAAATGTTATCCAGATTCGGCTAATTTCGTTTAATTCGGGAAAAGCCAGCCTGCCCCCCCCCCCCCCCCTCCCCCTTACAAAAATGGGAGCCCGTACGCCTATGCATGTCTTGGCCGAACTATACTAAGTTAACTTACACTGGCATACATTAATTACATTTTACATACATTTTGTTTGAGGAGATTAAGTGGGAACTACGTGTATAAATATACTTGAAGCTTTGGAGTTTGTCGCTTAAAGGCGCTGATCCTATCTTTAGGCTGTATAAAACATGCTCGGCTCTTTCAGCCTTTTCAGCCGACAATTGGCACATTACTTACATCAGCTTTGCATTTACCATAGTTTGACACCTTTAAAAGTAGAAGCGGTATGTAGTTCAATGCTAGAGAGTTCCTCTAAGATGGACATAAGCACGAAAATAAGTTGAAATCAAATGAAATAAAGGCTGGCACTTGCTCTGCAGCTCGGTGGCGTCGTGGCAGGCCATCGGTCTACAGGCTGGTAGGTACTGGGTTCGGATCCCAGTCGAGGCATGGGATTTTTAATCGAGATACCGACTCCAAACCCTGAGTGAGTGCTCCGCAAGGCTCAATGGGTAGGTGTAAACCACTTGCACCGACCAGTGATCCATAACTGGTTCAACAAAGGCCATGGTTTGTGCTATCCTGCCTGTGGGAAGCGCAAATAAAAGATCCCTTGCTGCCTGTCGTAAAAAGAGTAGCCTATGTGGCGACAGCGGGTTTCCTCTAAAAACAGTGTCAGAATGACCATATGTTTGACGTCCAATAGCCGATGATAAGATAAAAAATCAATGTGCTCTAGCGGCGTCGTTAAATAAAACAAACTTTTTTGCTCTGCAGCTGTCTACAGCTTGGACGAAAACGTTCATGCGCCACTGATAAAACTGGGTTGTTGCAACATAAACATTTGTTTCCTTTATAATTTTACAAATATCTTATATAAAAAACATTGCTTTCAGTTTTTATTTTCGCAGATCTATACAAATAAAATTGCAATTATTGTTTAAAATTCGAAAAACTAATTACACGCATATATGATAAGTACATGTGAAATGAAATATTTCTACATGAAACTGAAAAACTAACAAGAGGTTGTCTTACGTGTGTGCGTGCCTGCGTGCGTGAGTGAATTTCATAAAACTGAGGTTTCACCAGCACCTGCAGCTGCGTTTCATATCTGTATTGCACCAATATCTAATGTCTTTGTAACAATAACCAAGATACGTCTAAAGTTTTTAACGTTCCCTGTATTGGCCATCTTGGCCAATTTCCGTTGAGGTTTCCGTAAGCACACCCAGTATCATACCACCATCCTCCTCCTCCTGCTGCAGCACACCCGTTCTTGTCGTTATCGTACGTGTAGAAGTATTTATTGTTTACATCCATGTTCGTTCCTGGACCATCTAGACCATCACTGTGTAAATGGGAAATATGTTTGAGTACAGCACGTAGTTGATAATTATTCGAAGCACTTTTCATCATGAAATAATACTCCGCCACTATTGTAATATTTTCGTCGATTTCAGTTGCTGCAAAGACAATAAACATTCGAACTTAAACAGGTAACCAATGTTTAGCGTAAGATAGCAACTGTTTAAAAGTTTAGGAATATTTTACAAATAAGTTCGTGTGAATTAAAAAGGAGGAGGGGTAGAATTGGCAATGAAATGTTCAAAATACAAAAAAAAAAAAAAGTAATAAACTATGACTGTTGGGGTGCGGTATCCATTACTGTAATTCTCACAGACATTTAAAGGGACATTCCTGAGTTTGTTGCATTGTCAGATTTTTCCGACTAATAAAATATTTCTACGATTTATTACATATTAAATATATTTTCTTGTTTAGAATATCAGTGTCTGTATATTCAATGTGTTTCTGGTCGTCTTAATATTTGAAAAAAGCCCAAACTGGATTTTGTCTTCAAATAATTTCGTACGTACGAAACAAACTTATTTTGGGAAATAAATGAAATTTAACCTAGTACAAATATTAGAACGATGAGAAACACGTTTAATATACAGCCACTAATATTTTATGCAGAAAAAAATGTAATTACAATTGTTGAAAAGTCTCTATTAGTCCATAACATCTTAAAAATAGCAGCAAGCTCAGGAATGTCCCTTTAAAAGAAATATGATAATAATATTGAAATACATTATAATTTATTTTACCTCCCCCCAACCCCCCCCCCCCCCCCCCCACAAAAAACAAAACAAGAAAAACAACCCCAAAAAACCCTCAGCCCAAACTAAAATTAAAACAAAAGACATATACCTAAAATCAGGTAGTATAGTGTCGATTTTGTTATACCAGCTATCTTGTCATTGCCCAGCCAGAAACAGCCATTCTGGATGTCGCCGAACCCTTCTCTGTATTCTGACCAGGAGCGGTTGAAGGAAAAACTGTAACAAGACGAGACGTTGTCTCGCATCTGAATCAGAGTGTTGCCACCCAAACATACCACCAGGAATGGTTCGCCCGTCCAGTCTACGGGCTTGATGTAGACCAAGCCTCTCCCAGTACCATCATGACCCTGATAGTCATTGCAATCTAAAACAATAATAACAAAAAGAAAAGAAAAAAAGGAAGAAATATTTTATTTAACGACGCACTCAACACATTTTATTTACGGTTATATGGCGTCAGACATATCGTTAAGGACCACAGGGATTGAGAGAGGAAACCCGCTATCGCCACTTCATGGGCTACCCTTTTCGATTAGCAGCAAGGGATCTTTTATATGCACATCCCACAGACATGGTAGTACATACCACGGCCTTTGATATACCAGTCGTGGTGCACTGGCTGGAACGACAAATAGCCCAATCAAACAGTCGGTTGTAAATGAAGGGCTATTTTAAATTAGCATACAAATATGAACTAAGGTTCTTATTTAGATGATCAGTTTAAAACAAAAATCCAATGCGTTTCAGACGTTGCTTGTCGTTCCATGGTTTGCATTACTAAAGCTCAAAAGGCATTTTATGTGAAACAGAATTTTTGTTTTATGTTTGTTTTGTTTAACACCACTAGACACAAATATAAATATATTATTAAATTGTAAATTAGATCGGGATTATTCTGAATATTGAAACTAAGAAAACTAAATGAAATGTTTAAAATTTGTAGCACACTGATTTATTAATTCTCGGCTGTTGGATGCCAGTTATGACCCTATGCAGTAGAAACCGAACATTATCTTCTCAGATGCAAACGACATGCATACTTTATTGAAGGCTTAAAAAAAATAAAAAATGTTTTATTTAACGAAGCACTCAACACATTTTATTTACGGTTATTTGGCGTCAGACATATGGTAAAGGACCATGCCGATATTGAGAGAGGAAACCCGCTGTCGCCACTTCATGGGCTACTCTTTTTCGATTAGCAGCAAGGGATCTTTTATATGCACCATCCCACAGACAGGGTAGTACATACCACGGCCTTTGATATACCAGTTGTGGTGCACTGGTTGGAATGAGAAATAGCGCAATGGGGGTCACCGACGGGGATCGAGCGAGCGCTGTACCACTGGGCTAGGTCGCGCCGCTGAAGGTTTTAAGTTACGACAAAACTATTATAGTGATGTAGTCATAATTGATGTTTTTTTTGTTGTTGTGTTTTGACGGAAATCGGCCTTGGTGGCGTAATGATAAACCCAGCATGAGCCGTCAATTCTGTGAAGTGGTGCGGAACCAATACATCGCTTTGCTCACCATAAACACCAGTTTTAAAGCGCTCGCTTGATGCGCGGTCGGTCTGGGATTGATCCCCGTCGGTTGGCCAATTGGGACTATTTCTCGTTCCAACCAGTGCAATACGACTGGTATACCAAAGGCCGTGGTATTTGATCTCCAGTCTGTGGGATGAATGCATATAAAAGATCCCTTGCTACTAATGGAAAAATGTAGCGGGCTTCCTCTCTAAGCCTATATGTCGCAATTACCGAATGTTTGACATCCAATAGCCGATGATTAATTAATCAATATGCTCTAGTGGTGTCGGTAGACAAAACAAACAAATACCATCCACACCACCCTGCATCCTGTAGTGCAGTGGCTAAGCTCTCATTCAGAATGAGTTTAAAAAAAAATACGGTCCCAATCCCTCGGCATTCCTTTTCGTTGTTGAAATGACCACAGCATGTTACCTATCAAATACCGAGTACAGTTGGCATCGGTTGCTCCATCAGGACACATACACCCTCCGCCAGCAGTGTTGGTGCATGTCGTTGCTGTAGTTTCTGGTGGTACCGTTGTTGTAGACTCCGATGTCGCTATTGTGCTTTCTGCTGGTACTGTGGAAGTAATTTCTGGTGCTGCTGTTATTGTAGAGTCGGATGTCGCTGTTGTAGTTTCTGATGGTACTGTAGAAGTTTTTTGTGTTACTGTTGTTTCAGAGTCTGGTGTCGTTCTTTTAGTGCCCGTTGTAGCAATTGCTGGTGTTGATATTGTAGTTGAACTCTTGGCCTGCAAAACAGAGCTTGTAAATTCTTACATGAATTTTAAAATACGGGTCCGCTTTTTAAACCTTCTGGATCACTTTAGTCTTTTTGGTTTAATATTAATGTAACTAAAGCTATTTTAATCAAACATTTCTTGATGTTTGTAAAAGTTATAGGATTGCTGTGCTAACATATATTTATCTTTTTCTTTTGTTTTACTTTCTAAACTTCACACTTAACAACAAAAATAAAATGGTTTTGTCCATTTGCAGATCTGATTTAAAATAAGTGTATTGGTGTAAAGGAATCTTATTTAGCACTAGCTAAATAAAGTACGTTAAAGAGACTGTCCTGATCTTGCTACCACTGTAACATGTTTGCGACTAACAGAGCCTTTTAAACGACTAAAATTATACAGTGAAACCTCTAAACCGAACACCCTTGGGACCAAAACAAATGTCTGGTTTTAAGAGGGATCCGGTTTGTTAAGTTCTGTCCTGGTTTTTAAAAAGAGACTGTAAACCGTCCGGTTAAGAGGGAATTCCGGTTTATAGAGGGTCCGATCTTGAGAGGTTTTACTGTATATTGAATACATTTTCTTGTTTGGAATATTACTGGTTTCTGACTATCCTAATGTTTCTGGTAGTGCAAACTGGATTTGAAACTACGTCTCAATAATTCCGTACGTACAACAATATATCCATAATTATTAGGAAATAAAATAGTTTGAGAAACTACAGACATTAGTATGATCAGAAATACATTTATACTTTTATACTTATATTCAAAAACGCTATATTAATCGTAAACATGATAAAAATAGCAACAAACTGAGGACAGTATATTCTTACATGTTTCCGGTTTGAAACGTAGAATGAACACTTAGAAAATATGGAGAGGTTGGTAGCGGCAGCAGCATCGATATGGGTAAACTGAAAACACTGTGGCGAACTTGATCTGCAGAACACGAACCCATCACAGCCACCTTTCTGTCGACAGAACGTAGAACATTCCAGTAAGCTGATGACGTCTTTGCCTTTTGCCAGCTTGACCTGTAGACCAGCATGATCTTGTTTCTGAAATCTGCCTGTATGCACAGCGTTTTTGGAGTGGTCACCCTTAATACAGTTTAAACGCATCTCTAAAAACATTATCCAAATGATCAAGTGCTTGCAATGCTGTCTCGCGACCATCTTGTGAACATTTAAAATGCTGTGTTTAATCGCCTGACTACTCCCTTCGGGAATGTCGGATTTACTATCCAAATGTTTTACTCATTGCATATATTGATACAGAGTGGCCAACCGCTAGTGTCAAAATGTACTATCTACATATATTACACAAAATATCGATACCACCAACACAACACCAATGGTTTGTAAATTATATCTTTATATAGTCATTGATCAGAATCTGTAGTCCCATTTTCTAACACTTGACTACTTCCCTTTACACAGCAACATTTACCATTACCAGAAAAGAAACCTTACCACAAAGAAAGCACGTTTTAAAACAAACTATGCAATGTTTATTTAGAAAAAAACGATGGCTATTGTCCAGGATAGAGAAAAATGTGATAAAAGTGCGCTGAGCCCCTTGTCACTAAATTGCAGTTGTTGGAGCTAGATGAACTGAATTAAAAGTCAGCATCCAGGATGGTTGAGCCAGCATTGTTATTTGTAAAAGGCTGTAGTCCTAGCGGAAGAGGATGCGTGTCGTTGTATTCAGAAAGCCCATGCCGCACTTTCTGGTATATCCGCACAAAATATTGACATTTAACACAATCGTCCTTTTCTTTTTTTATATACGGTAAGTTATATCCGAGGACGCTGGAAGCAGTCTCGGATATTCTTTCTCCTCAAACAGAATAGAAGCTCTACGGCACCGGCAATACATATTTTACTGATTTCTAAACGTGTACACGGAATTAACTTACGATGGCGTAAGAAAAACAAATATATATATTGCATAGTAGAAAAATGATGCAGTTCACTTTTAGTGAAATCATGCTTAATAAGCATTGTTGTAAGTGTATATTTGAGAAGATTTATGGGAATTAGGTCAATATTCTCGTTATTACGGTTTTAATAATTAAACAAATCAGTTTGTCGCTACGGGTGTTATTATTATTATTATTATTATTATAATATATATATATATATATATATATATATATATATATATATATATATATATATATATATATATATATATTACACACCCTAGGCGTCGGGAGATGCCAGAAACTAGAAGGACCAGTAATATGTTAAACGAACGTGAACGATAGAGGGTTTCCCATTAGCTCATTCCGTGCGATTCTCTACTTAATATATACAGCAATTTACTAAAACAATTTATATCATTATTTTACGTTCTTAGTACTAAAATATGAGAAAAAACTAACACCAAATAAATTACAGTTACAAAACCTCCATGCTTTCCGGAAGAGATATATGCATATATATGTATTTAAAAACAATTGATTCCAATATACACTGGTGGGGGTGGTGTTACAATTTTAACGATCAAAAGAATAATAAATCGGAGAAATCTAACGGGGATGTAGCTGCCCCCTGCCCCATCTCTCCTGAATTGAAGACATGTTCACTTCATTTGTGAAGGGAAATGCGTTGCGAATTGTCTTATAGACTTGCTAGTCGCATCTGTGATTTGTACCAATAGGACACACTTTAAATAATATTTGTAAGAAGCCCAAACTGAATTTTGTCTTCAAATAATTTCGTACGCACAAAAAAACAAAAACATTTTAGGAAATAAAATGAAATTTAACCTAGTACTAATATTAGAACAATCAAAAACACGTTTAATATACAGCCACTAATATTTTATGCAGAAAATATATGTAACTACAATCGTTAAAAAAGTATCTGTTAGCCGATACCATCTTACAAATTACAGCAAACTCAGGAATGTCCCTTTAATAGTTTTGATATAAAAAATAATACACAGCAAGTTTGTGTAATTGAAATCGATTCGATTAACCTTCCCCAAAGCACAATGCACTTTTAGTCGATTGTGTATCGATCACAGATCGATTGGTACAAAGTGGTAATCGATCCAACACTAAAGATATTATTTTCTAGTGCATTTGCCTTTCGGGTTTTATTTTTAATTTTTTGTTTTTTTGTAAAGATAAAATTGGCAGGCGAGGCATTTTGTAAGTCACTTCAAGTTAAACCTATTCCTTTATCAGAAGCATTGTTGTTGCGTTTAGTATAATGTGTAATCATGATGGAAAGTGGGTTTGAAAACTGTCGAAATTCTCGAGAAAGCTAAACAAAATAATTATTTATTGAATCGTAAAGATTTTCGGCGACCGATTCTCAAGTTGACAAGGAAACAAAAAGCAAGAAGACCTCGCTCCCACCCCTCCTCTAGAGGCTGTGAACCTATCAATCGAGATTGTACCCTACTCCCCTTCCAGAAATCGTTCCTACGGGCATGCTACGTTGTCAATACCATATACGGGTTTTTCATTGTAAGTATCCATAAATGCAGCCATATAATTATTATTAATGAAATGGTTCTCAGTAAAGTATTAAGTATTAATTAGGAGAGGGTCTCGTAAGTTAGTGAACTTGTGCCGAATTCTTTGTCTTTTGTGCAGTGAAATATATTTTCAATTAACTGATATACATACCCATTAAAACAATTAGTAAACTAGTTGCAACAATATTAGAATCAAATAATTTTCAATTTAATGGTGAAAACTTTATCTAAATACAAGGCACTGCAATGGGTACAAGAATGGCCCCTAGTTATGCTAATTTATTTATGGGTTGTTTTGAAAACGTTCTGCTGAGCAAATGTGTTAGATCGCCGCTACTTTGGCTTAGATATATAGATGACATATTTTTTATTTGGGACCATTCTGAACAAGATCTTAATAAATTCATTGAATCTGCCAATCAACAGCACCCTACCATTCAATTTACATACACATATTCAAGGAATAAAGTTACATTTTTAGATGTCGATGTCATTAAAACAGATAGTGGGTCTTTTTCATCAACTGTTCACACTAAAGTAACAAACACACACCAATATTTACATTTCAAATCAGCTCACCCCAAGGCATGTAAAAAAGGAATTCCTTTCAGTCAAGCTAAAAGGTACACCAGAATAATTTCAAACAGTGACACGTTACAAACTGAACTAAATAGTTTGAAAAAAAACACTTCTTGAATAGACTTTACCCTCCTGCCATTGTAAATAATGCTATAGAAAAAACATTAATTGGACCCAAAGAAAAACATATCGAATCTCCTGCATCTACGTCTGAACAAGAAACAATGATACCTTTTGTCGTAACATACAACCCATGCCTACCAAATATTGGCCATATATTACACAGATATTGGGGAATTCTCGAACAGTCAAGTAAACTCAACATACTAGCACAAAGTAAACCACTTGTTGCTTTTAAAAGACCACATAATCTTAAAGACATGCTTGTTCATTCTAAACTACAATCTAATGATGATAATAAAAAGCACTCTGCATTAAAGGGACACACCCTAGTTACGGCTAGTTGTTAACCATTACAGCGTTGTTTTTCGCTATTAAACCCATTTTTTTCACAAATAAAATTGCACTTTACTTATCGTTTATTATTTAGAATATACATTTCCATTCACCTGAAGTGTTTTTTGGTAATCCTGGTTTTTGTAATACCACAAAATGCATTTTTCGTATTTCATAAATCGCACGCACGTCTGAGAAAAAACCGTTGAGCAGACAAGGTCTAATCTATTTTTAGAGGGGATATTTCCATTTCAATGTCACAGACGTTGGTATATCACGTGGTCGTTATCATGTTGGTTCGGTTTGTTTTCTCGTGCACGGTTCGCGCAATCAACATCCGATTTGTTGTTGTTCATTTGTGAGATTTTCCTTCACAGTTCGTGAACATTTTCAGTAACAATAAAGTTCAGACAAGTAAGTGTCTCAATACAAAACGTTACAAACCCTTAAAACCAATAATTTTGCTAAGTCTTACGATATCTGGAGAGGGGATACAACCAGGACAGAACAGTTGGAACATGTCCAGGAGAGGTGAAAGAAACGCACCCCAAGTCTGTGAAATTTGTCGTGACGTAGGCATTGTTGTGCTTCGAGCGACATCTACCGGTGACATCAGAATACTAACTTTCAAAATTATTTCAAGCAATTGGGACATGGGGATTCCCATGGTATTTATCGATATAAAACCTGCTTTTTCACTCCATTTGATAAAAACGTGATCTAAGTGTGTTACAGGTTTGTAGATTAACCAAATTATAATTTATTTTCGCTGGATGGAACTAGGGTGTGCGGTTTTAAAATGTGGTAAAAGTAAATGTAAAAATGACAAATTCCTTGAAGAAAAAACGCACTTTGAAAGCAGTCAAATTGGACGCGTTTATCCCATAAAACATACTATGACAAGATGTTCTTCAAACGTTATTTATCTTATCACTTGCACAAAATGTAGTATGCAATATGTAGCTGTCTTTACGTATGAATGGACATCGTAGCGACATCAATTTATATCCTAGAAAATCTACGTTGGTTAATACCCACTTTAATACGAATTATCATTCCATATCTAACTTTTCTTTTATGCCTATTGAACAAGTATTTAGCAATGATGAACATCATCAACTAGTTAGAGAAACGTTTTGGATACACGAACTGAGAACCAAAACGCCACATGAACTTAATGATAACGTTATATTTCATGTAAACACATCTTAGGCATTCAGTAACGTTATAAATATCCAATGCAGTACAGTGACATTACTTTGTGTTTCCATGTTCCATAATTAATTAAATAATCTTGTCTTTATAGTAATTTAACAAAATTGCTATAAAATGCATTTATACACTTATTATTACCTTTTTCTATTTAAAATGTGACATTGTTCTTTAAAATTTCAATATGTTCAGTTAGTGGTCTAATGTCTGTCTAATGCTACTTTTCAATGCATGAACCTGCTGATTTTAGACTACTGTTGTATCTACGCAGATCCTGTACAAATTGATAAAACAATGAAATGAGAGTGTATAAAAAAAATAAAAAAATAATCTGTTTGTCTCAATGACGTCATGATGAGAATGACGTCAGGATGACGTTACGTCATCTTATTGTTAATTTGAAAAAGGCAATATGCCGAAACATGTCATTATTAAATAACTGAACTGTTGGTAGTAGTTTTATTATTTTTTGTTTTTTTAAATGTAATTTTGTAATTTAAATCATATTATAATTTGTTAAAAACTATTTTAAAGGATAATAGGAAACAAACAACCCCTACCCCAACCCCAAACAAAAAATAAAATAAATAAAACAAAACAAAAACGCCCCCCCCCCCCCCCCCCAAAAAAAAAAAAAAAAAAAACAACAACACTAAAAGAAACGAACAAAAACAATCCAAACAAAAACCCCAAAACAACAACAAACAACACACGAAAACAAAAACAACAACAAAACTAGTAAAACAGTGGATATATAGTGTGATGTGTAAATGTGGCAATTCTTGACATAAATGATTAAAACGAATAGTAGCTGCTGCTTGAGTCACGCGTATTCCATTGCGTCTTCCTCGCTATCAGTTGCCTATGTTCAAGGTCTTTGCAAATATAGCAGCGAAATGTCTAACTTGGTCACTGTTCCAGACAGAGGCCATTTTGCGTCAACCCCGTTAAGGTTTCCATAGGAACATCCAGTATTATACCACCAGCCTCCCCCGCTGGCTGCAGCACATCCGTTAATGTCATGATCATACGTGTAGAAGGGTTGATCTTTCACAACTCGGTTCGCTGTTGGTCCAACCAAACCGTTGGAGTTGGGGACGGCGCTGGATTCAGCGATCCATCCGTAAGACAGACGGTAGCCATTAGCAGGGCTTGCCATTTGGAAGGCGTTATACGTTATCACCAGCTCTGTTGTTTGTGAGTTCACCAGAGTTTCTGCAGAAAGGACACAAAAAGCAACACCACTACGATCAGTTAACTACATCTTATAGCTATAATGATTAAGATATTTTTAGAATGTAAAAGAAGAGTAAAATTTTATTTTATTTAAATTACACAACAAAGTATATTGATTTATTATTCATCGGCTGTTTAATTTATAATTCTGACACATGATTTCAGAAGAAACCTAGTACATTTTCCTATAACATTTAGCAGCAAGGGATTGTTTAAATGCACTGTCCCCAGACATTGAAAACGCATGTCACCTCCTGCTTAAGTGCCCACTACATGCTGACATAACGTTGGAGTTACTCACACACTGTAGAACTTTACTTTTTAATTATGATGACTGCACCGACATGCAGGAATTGTGTTTTATCTTGTCCTGTCCCGATATTTGTATCTTAGATGCCAAAATCTGTCATAGCATTCTCAAATATCGAAACATCGTTTTATATATGCTATGAGATGAGATATGTATACTATTTTAACTGTATATATCTTATTGTTTAATTGTGCTGCCATTGTTTTAACTCTACTATATGGGGATTGTTTACTTTATTTGTCTTTTAAATACTTTTAGCGAATAGTCTCTCATAACGAATTACGAATGCCTTATTTAGGCCAGTAGAACTAATTTTAATCAGATTGCTAACAACACTGCGTAGTCTCCAATGTCCAAGTAACATTTCGTCTGTAAATAATAATTCAAATATTGACCAATCACACTTCGCCTTTTAGAACGTTATTTGAGAGCATACAAATTCTGAAAATATCGGGCGAGTCTATTTTAGTGGCCACAGTACAGCGAACCATACCGATACGTACGGGATGGGTTATCAGTCTTCAATTTTACATTACAAATTATTTATTTATTAAAAAAACTAAAAACTAAATCATCCTTCAGTTTTACAATACAAATTATTTATTTTATAAAATCAAACATGTTTTAAGGCATTCGTAATTCACACGAAACATGTCGTATACCCTCAGGCTAATTCGGAATGTTTTCAAATTATTTTTAAATCACTGGCATGATTCTGCAAGTAAGGTTTTGATTGGTGGACATGTGCTCCAACTGGCTGCTGTTAGATCCTCATGTAATAGTGGAGCTAATTTTAATTGGATTGAGTCATTTGAGCAACCGGGATAAGAACACTGTTAAACGCATATGGGTTTGGATTGTCTGGGCAAGTCAAGATGTTAGTGATGTACCCCAGTTTGTATTTATGTTTAGACTGAGATTAGAAGATTGTCGCAAACAAAGAAGTTTAGGAAAACTTAATGTTTCAGCTAGATTGTTGTTCTATAAACAGATGAAGTCTTTATTAGATGTTGAATATTATATAACACACATCAATGCAAGAGAAAATAAGACGTATACTGTGCCTATTGATAATTCATGAATTACCTTTACATTGTAATATCAGAAAACCCCCGAATCTTCATGGGAAAGCGAAATATGTCAAATGTGTAGTAGCAATTGTATTGATGTTGAGTTGCATTTTATGTTTGTTTGTAAAGCGTATACTGACCTGCGAAATATATACATTTCTAAGTATCAGAATCTTGCAAATATTGTAAAATTTTGTAAATCATTGAACTGTAATGATACACACATTTTTATGAATTGCATTATGTAACAATATGCTACTTGCTAGCTGTTAGTTAATACATTTTATTTTATGGTAGCAAGTTCTTGTATGTTGTAAACTATTACGTAAACTTTTGTATATGGGCCGATGGCCTACGCACAGAAATGAATAAACTATAATCAGCCTAAGGACACAACTCAAGGCTCGACATACGATACATCATACTGAAAAGCGTTCCCTCGTGACACGTTATCACCTAAGATCTGTCCTATAATTGGTCAAATCAAAACATCATAGTTGGGTACATTTTATTCAATCTATCATTAATGACATGTTTCATGCTGGTAGCAGGGGGAAGAGGGGAGTTATAACTCAGTTGGTTGAGTGCTTGCTCGAGGGGCATGTATCAAAGGATCGAATCACCTCTGTGGATGCATTCAACTGATTGGATTTCTTTTCGTCCCAACCAGTGCACCACAACTGGTCAAAGGCCGTAGTATGTTTTTTTTCCTGTCTGTGGGGAAAGTACATATAAAAGATCCCTTGCTGCATTGGGGAAAATGTAGCGGGTTTCCTCTGATGACTACTTGCCAGAATGACCAAATGTGTGACATCCAATAGCCGATGATTAATTAATCAATGTGCTCTAGTGGTGTCGTTAAACAAACACGAACTTTAACTCATGCTGGTAGCAAAGACACTATAGCAAACATTATCCTAAGTGAGTAGACGCACGTTGGGATGTTATTTAACAAAATACTATTCTTTCCTATAAAATGTATTTGCAAGTTAGTTTTCAATAGACCCATTGAATTTTTCAAGTTTGTTTACAATTGCAAGAGGAGAATGAGCGTGTGAGACTGTGACGGTACATGCTCTTAATTTCTTTTCGCCTGTGGCAATATTAATTGTTTTAGAGGACCGTGTGCAGTTCCAAATGCACTTAGCCCAGATGGGCAACTTGTTACGTAATACCTTCGCGCGACCGTGCATTCCAATATGCACTTAGTCCAGCTGTGGAGGCCATGTGGCCAGTAGTTACGTAATACCTCCGCGAGTGCCGTTTTTACAACCGTGATTTTGGCGACAGAATGTCTGGTCATCTAAGGAAAGATACCGACTCTGGGAGAGGTGGAAATATCAGATGATACGTGAGGTACCGCCTTGTACCCCCAGGCGATGTTCGCTGTCTCTGAGAGTTTTGAATAAATAGCTAGGATTTTAGAGATATGAGGGAGAAACATAGGAAGGCTCCAGGGGATCGCTGTCCGTCCGGACTGGTAAATAATTTTATTTCTGCTCTGTGTATAACCTTGATGTGATTGATGTGACTTTAAATATTTTAATACTGTATTATACCAATATTATTTAGACGGTGCTGCCGGTCATCTGACGCAGTAATCTGTAGGCTCACTGTCCTAAATAATTATAAAAAGCTTAACCAGTCATCCTAGAGGACCTAGGTAAACTGTAGGTTATTGTCTTTATTGTGATAGGTACCAGTATTAATTCTGTGTTACAAGGTTACTTGTGACGGTACATGCTCTTAATTTCTTTTCGCCTGTGGCGATATTAATTGTTTTAGAAGGCCGTGTGCAGTTCCAAATGCACTTAGCCCAGGCGGGCAACTTATTACGTGATACCTTTGCGCGACGGTCGTCTAATACACACCCAGCGCAGGTGTGGAGGCCATGTGACTAGTAGTTACGTAATATCTCCGGTAGTGCTGTTTATGGCCAGGGGATTGCTCGCGGTTGGCGACAGCCAGTCTGACGATCAGAGAAAAATATGCCGGCATGGTGGCTGTGGAAAATCCACATGATACGTTCGGTGCCGCGATGTACCCCCAGGCGATATTCGCTGTCTCTGAGAGTTTTGAATAAATAGCTAGGGTTTTAGAGATATGGAGGAGAACGATAGGAAGGCTCCAGGGGATCGCTGCAGTAGGGGATCCACTGAACGATCTATATTAGTTCAGACGGGACTTTGGTAAATACATATTTCTGCTCTGTGTATAACCTTGATGTGATTGATGTGACTTTAAACATTTTAATACTGTATTATACCAATATTATATAGACGGTGCTGCCGGTCATCTGACGCAGTAATCTGTAGGCTCACCGTTCTGATATAGCTATATATATATAAAGCTTAGCCAGTCATCCTAGAGGACCTAGGTAAACTGTAGGTTATTGTCTTTATTGTGATAGGTACCAGTATTAATTCTGTATTACAAGGTTATTGAATGAGTAGTTAGGGTTAATTAAAAATTAACCAGTTAGGAATAGTGTTGTAATTCCTTTATTAATTAAGTTCCCCTGGAAGCGTTTCTCCATTATCGCACGTGTGTGTGTTAGCGTTTCTCAATTATCACACGTGTGGGTGTTGTGTCACGGTGAAGTGATTAGCATATTGTGTAAACTAGACACCTAGAGATTAACTAATTAAGTGATCAGTTCTGGGTTGTTATTATTGTTGTTATTAATTAACTACTGCGGCAGTACATTTGTCAGCGTTGGTTAATACAGATTCCAAAGTGTATTGTGTTTTTGTTGTGTTTTCTAGTGAACTAAACGTGCTATAATAATATATACTTTATATAAGATCTTATCTCTGATCATACCTAGACGAGCCACGTTAGGGTATAACCGCCCGTTACAGAGAGATCTAATAGATATAGAGTTAGGAGAGATATGTGGACAATCGTGTTTTATTCAGTTACGGGTATTATAGGATCCCCGTGACATTACTGAATGAGTAGTTAAGGGTTAATTAAAAATTAACCAGTTAGGAATCGAGTTGTAATTCCTTTATTAATTAAGTTCTCCTGGCAGCGTTTCTCAATCATCACTCGTGTGGGTGTTGTGTCACGGTGAGGTGATTAGCATATTGTGTAAACTAGACACCTAGAGATTAACTAATTAAGTGATCAGTTCTGGGTTGTTATTATTTGTTGTTGTTAATTAACTACTGCGGCAGTACATTTGTCAGCGTAGGTTAATACAGATTCCAAAGTGTATTGTGTTTTTGTTGTGTTTTCTAGTGAACTAAACGTGCTATAATAATATATACTTTATATAAGATCTTATCTCTGATCATACCTAGACGAGCCACTCGGATAAATACTGCTCGATACAGAGAGATCTAATAGATATACAGTTAGAAGAGATATTCGGATAATCGTGTTTCATCCAGTTACGGGTATTGTAGGATCCCCGTGACAGGAGTGAAAATTGGGGCGCTCGTCCCGGATCTGAAACGGGACATGCATATTTAAAAAAAAGTATTGTTTGTAAATGGGGGCTTTATACATTATTTTTACAAATTACCAGAAGTAGCAACGTTGTTCACTAGAAAATTAATTAATAATAAGTGCGTCATATCTAAACATGGATAAGAATTTGCTGGATAGGCCTACGCTCAGTGTAGTGGAGATTAAGCGAGCACGTAAGGCCGAGTTAGTTGAAATCGCGGGTGAGCGAGAAATTGATTTAACATCAGCTAAAACCTTAGGAGATATAAGGACAATTATTATCCAGGAAGTTTTTGGTGATAGTCCTGTTATGGAAGACAGTGAGATTGTTCCAGAGATAGAGATAAATGAGTTAAGTGTGGAACAACAATTAGCTTTTAAAAAGCTTGAGTACGAAAGAGAAGAACGTGCATTAGATAGAGAGAGATAAGAGAGAGATAGAGAGAGAGAGAGAAGAGAGAAGAGAGAAGAGAGAGAGAGAGAGAGAGAGAGAGAGAGAGAGAGAGAGAGAGAGAGAGAGAGACTGAGACAGAGAGACAGAGACAGAGAGAAAAAAGAAGAAGATAGATTTAGAGAGAGAGATAGAGAAAGAGAAGGAAGGGATAGAGAAGACAGAGATAGAGATAGAGAGAGTGAGAGAGAGAAGACAGAGATAGGGATAGAGAATTCCAGTTAGCAAAATTAAAAGTGGAACATGAGTTAAAGTTGAATACTGAAGAAGTTAGACGGGAAGCCGGAAATGGTTTTAACATGTCGGAGGCTTATAGATCAGTGCCTGTATTTGATGACCAGGAGGTAGATATGTTCTTCCAACTTTTTGAACGGGCCGCTAAGCAGCTAAATTGGCCGCAGTCTAAGTGGACATTGTTAGCCGTGTCTAAGTTTAAGGGGAAGGCTAGTGTAGCTTATAATTCAATGAGTGATGAGCGAGGAAGGCAGTACGACCTAGTTAAGGCTGCAGTGTTGAGGGCTTATGAATTACGACCTGAGGATTATCGTTTACGGTATAGCGAGTTGAGAAAAACGCAGGGTCAGTCTTATAGTGAGTTTGTGGCTAAGAAGGCAGGGATGTTTGATAAATGGGTGGTGTCTCATCAGGTAGAGTCATATACCGAGTTACGGGAGTTGTTGATCTTACAGGACATTAAAAATGGATTACCAGTTAGCTTACGTATTCATTTAGAGGATCGTGATGTCAAAAGGATAGAGGAGGCAGGCATAGTGGCAGATGATTACGTGTTAATACACAAAGCTCAGGCAGTACAGGGTAGCTCTATACAACAGGGTTATAAGAAGAAATTTCAGCCAGGTTTTTCCCGGGAAAGTAACTATCGGGGAGAGTCATCTAGTTGGTCAGCTAGTCAGGCAAGGAATGCACCTGGTGGGCAAAGTAAGGATAAACCTGCATTATCAGCCAATGCACGAACTTTTCGTCCACAGTACAGTTACTGTAAAAAGGATAACCATGTTGTCGGGGACTGTTTTAAAAGGAAACGCGATAATGCGCAAGTGGTCGGTTTAGTGAGGTCAGCTCCGTTAGCGAGAGAGTTAATGGTTAGTCCCATGGCAGAGAAAGTAAACCCGTATGTGTCCACTGGTATGGTTTGTGATGTGAAACAAGAATTGAGTCCTAAGGCAATATCAATCTATCGAGATACCGGGTGTAATCTGTCGCTTATAACGTCAAAGTGTTTAGCTGGTATTGAGAATTCAGATACAGGACGTAGTTTGGCTTTAACCTCGGTTACTGTAGAAAAAATGGTTGTCCGGTTACATAACGTTTTCTTGTGTTCGAAGTTTGTGACGGGACCAGTCATTATGGGTGTTGTGAAGGACTTGCCTGTTGAAAACATAGGAGTTTTGTTGGGTAATGATTTGACTAGTCAGTGTTGTCAGCCGAAATGTGACCAATTGTTAATTAAAGACAGCCCTTTACCAATAGAAGAGAGTGAGGTGGATGAGATTAGATATTCTGCGTGTGTAATGACTAGGGCTATGGCCAGTAGGTTAGCACGAGACCCAGAGGATATTTGTGATTTGTCTGATACGTGTGTGAGCCATGGAATTGGAGTGGATGAGGTTATCAGTAAAATGGTAGATAAGTAAACTGAGGAATTAAATGTGGTGGAACCTGTTGATCTCCCGCAGAGGGGAATTGAACCAGTTGTCTTTGATAGAGGGGATTTACCTTGTAATAGATAAGAGTTAATTCTAGAGCAGGGGGCTGATCCAAAATTGTTGGCAGCTCGCACTACATTGTTAACAGAGGGTGAGATGGAGGATCAGATGTCAGGTTATGATATGGACAAGGGATTATTGATGAATAAGAGAGTTAGAGATAGGAAGGCTAGGAAGCAACTGAGCCATGCTCAGAGGAAAATAAAATCAGTGTTTGATAGGAAGGCTAGGAAGCAACTGAGCCATGCTCAGAGAAAAATAAAATCAGTGTTTGATAGGAAGACTAGGAGTCGGGAATTTAAACCAGGGGATAAGGTGCTGCTGTACCTTCCCATTAAACGGGGTTCTGTGCAGAACAGGTATTTCGGGCCCTATGTTGTGCACAAACGGGTTAATGAGACAGCGTATGTGATAAACACTCCTGATAGGGTTAGGAAAAGTAGGTATTGTCACATCAATTTGCTAAAAGGTTATTTTGACAGACTGCCGATAGTTCCAGTACTACCGGTCCAAATTGAGAGTCACTCAATTTCCTGTGATGACGTCATGACTGCAGAGATTAAATTAACCAACAGCCAGATTCTAGCAGACTTGAACCCCCAGCGAGAAAAGTTGACTACGTTGAAACAAGACAATGTTTCCATTTGTGAGAACCTTCCAACGATTACCAACACCTTAAGCCAGGATGTATGCTTGGAACGCAACACTACACCGATTCGACAGCATGCCTATCGGAGAAAACCTGGAAAACGTGCGACACTGAAAAAGAAAGAAACGAAGTTCCAGTGGTCAGGTGAATGCGAGAAGTCATTAAACCGTCTCAAGCAGATGCGCTACTCGTCTCCCGTGATGACAGCACCAGACTACCGAATGTCGTTCAAGCTAGCTATGGATGCCAGTGACGTGGGAGCTGGGGCTGTGCTATTCCAGGAAGACGGAAATGGACTGGACCATCCTGTAAGTTTCTTCTCCAAAAAGTTTGACAAACACCAGGTGAACTATTCTACTATAGAGAAGGAAGCTTTGGCCATGGTACAAGCTCTGAAGCATTTTCAGATCTACGTGAAATCGGCAGTGCATCAAGTGGTGGTCTTTACTGATCATAATCCGCTTACCTTCATTCACAGAATGAAAGCCACTAACCAGAGAGTTTTGAGGTGGAGTCTTCTTCTGCAAGAATACCCAGTTACCATTGAACATATCAAGGGCACATCCAATTTAATCGCTGATTCCCTGTCTCGAAGTTGAACGTTATGATAATGTGTTGACATTCTTGATTTCTGTTTTGTTTTTATATATTTTATTTGTATACCAGGGACTCAGAGACTCAGTGTGATTACTGGTAGTCACCTTATTATTACATGTGTTATAAATGCCCGGATGCGTCGGTTAACACACTTTTTGTTTTAATGTAGTATATTTCCCTATTCCTAGAGTAGAGGAAATATCCTTTTTGAGGTGGGGGTGTGTGACGGTACATGCTCCTAATTTCCTTTCGCCTGTGGCGATATTAATTGTTTTAGAAGACCGTGTGCAGTTCCAAACGCGCGACCGTGCATTCCAATATGCACTTAGTCCAGCTGTGGAGGTCATGTGGCCAGTAGTTACGTAATACCTCCACGAGTGCGGTTTTTACAACCGTGATTTTGGCGACTGGCGACAGAATGTCTGGTCATCTAAGGAAAGATACCGACTCTGGGAGAGGTGGAAATATCAGATGATACGTGAGGTACCGCCTTGTACCCCCAGGCGATGTTCGCTGTCTCTGAGAGTTTTGAATAAATAGCTAGGATTTTAGAGATATGAGGGAGAAACATAGGAAGGCTCCAGGGGATCGCTGTCCGTCCGGACTGGTAAATAATTTTATTTCTGCTCTGTGTATAACCTTGATGTGATTGATGTGACTTTAAATATTTTAATACTGTATTATACCAATATTATTTAGACGGTGCTGCCGGTCATCTGACGCAGTAATCTGTAGGCTCACTGTCCTAAATAATTATAAAAAGCTTAACCAGTCATCCTAGAGGACCTAGGTAAACTGTAGGTTATTGTCTTTATTGTGATAGGTACCAGTATTAATTCTGTGTTACAAGGTTACTGAATGAGTAGTTAAGGGTTAATTAAAAATTAACCAGTTAGGAATAGAGTTGTAATTCCTTTATTAATTAAGTTCCCCTGGAAGCGTTTCTCAATTATCACACGATATTGAACGAGTAGTAAGGGTTAATTAAAAATTAACCAGTTAGGAATAGAGTTGTAATTCCTTTATTAATTAAGTTCTCCTGGCAGCGTTTCTCAATCATCACACGTGTGGGTGTTGTGTCACGGTGAAGTGATTAGCATATTGTGTAAACTAGACACCTAGAGATTAACTAATTAAGTTATCAGTTCTGGGTTGTTATTATTTGTTATTGTTAATTAAGTACTGCGGCAGTACATTTGTCAGCGTAGCTTAATACAGATTCCAAAGTGTATTGTGTTTTTGTTGTGTTTTCTAGTGAACTAAACGTGCTATAATAATATATACTTTATATAAGATCTTATCTCTGATCATACCTAGATGAGCCACTCGGGTAAATACTGCTCGATACAGAGAGATCTAATAGATATACAGTTAGGAGAGATATTTGGATAATCGTGTTTCATCCAGTTACGGGTATTGTAGGATCCCCGTGACAGAAACAGTTGCATCCTATGTTTAAAATATTATAGCTATTCATGGTTATAACATCCGTCAGTAGGATAGTAACCACAAGAGCTGATGTATACAGTATCTGGTTTGCATGGTTGTTTTTGAGATGTTAGTGTAGCAGCTACAAAAACAGGAACCTATCCCTTTAAACATATGCACTGTATAAAGAGAGAACACCAAGCATCTAAACGTTTATTTTGTTTAACGACACCACTAGAGCACATTAATTTATTAATCATCGGCTGTTGGATGTCAAAAGTTAGGTATTTTGAGATATAGTCTTAAGAGGAAACCAGCTACATTTTCCCATTAGCAGCAGGGGATCTTTTATATGCACCATTCTCCATACAGGATAGCGCATACCACGGCCTTTGATATACCAGTCGTAGTGCACTGGCTGGAACGAGAAATAGCTTAATGGGCCTACTGACGGGGATCGATCCTAGATCGACCGCGCAACAGGCGAGCGCTTTACTCAGTGGGCTACGTCGCGCCCCACCAATCTTCTAATAAATAGCACCTGTAATAAAACTATTGTTCTGACTCACAAACTGGCTGACTGGTCTTGAGATATTAGTATAACTTGTACCTTTAAATATTGTAAGAACAGAACGTACCAAACATCAAAGCGTACGCCCGTCCTAGAGTCAGCGTTGTTATCTTGTCATTGCCCAGCCAGAAACAACCATTCTGGAGGTCGCCGAACCCATCTCTGTATTCTGACCAGGATCGGTTGAAGGAAAAACTGTGACAAGACGGGACGTTGTCTCGCATCTGAATCATGGTGTAGCCTTTGTAACAGCGAACAGGGAAGGCGTTAAGGGATGAGGTAAGTGGCTTGATGTACACTACCCCGTCCAGAATACCATGTGTATTTTTGTAATCTACGCAATCTGTAAAACAAAGAACATATTTTGATCTGTAATAATCATGATTATTGTACAAAAAGATAATTAATGTGATGTAAGATCATGTTGAAAGAACACCGATACACTAGTTTGTATCTACAGAAAAATCATAACAAACGATCATGGCATTGATCTATGATAGTCGAAACCAAAAAAAACACCACCATAAAACATGATGCTTTTCAACTGTAACGAAAACACTTGATAGTTCGGAATTATTCTAATGTATCTAGTCCAACTTTGCTCTGCGGCGTTTAATATTATTTGCATATATTGCAACCTATTCGATTGATAAAAAAAAGAAGCCACGTCCTAATCTACAAACAAAGACAAAAAACAAACAACAGTTTTCAATGTATTTGGAGGGGTAAGCCAGGATGCTTCCGTTATATTTGCTCTTCTTTTTCTGTTGGTTGTGGTTAGGCATCGGTCTACAGGCTGGTAGGTACTGGGTTCGGATCCCAGTCGAGGCCTGGGTTTTTTAAATCCAGATACCGACTCCAAACCCCGAGTGAGTGCTCCGCAAGGCTCAATGGGTAGGTGTAAACCACTTGCACCAGCCAGTGATCCATAACTGATTCAACAAAGGCCATGGTTTGTGCTATCCTGCCTGTGGAGAGCGCAACTAAAAGATCCCTTGCTGCCTGTCGTAAAAGAGTAGCTATGTGGCGACAGCGGGTTTCCTCTAAAAAACAGTGTCAGAATGACTATATTTTTGACGTCCAATAGCCGATGATAAGATAAACAATAAATGTGCTCTAGTGGCGTCGTTAAATAAAACAAACTTTACTTTTTTTTCTGTTAGTGTTTGTTTTGTTTTGTTTCGTTCTATGGTTCCGTGGTTTTGCTTTGCTGGGATCTATGTTTTGTCGAGGCCTTTTTGTAGGGGATTCAGACAATACCACTTCTTCACAATTTTTAACATTATCCTTATTTGCCGGTTTAAGAATTCGCGGGGTCTGTAACACAAATAACAGCGGGGCACCCTTCCAGGATATATAGTTTGTACCCTCGGGTAGAGGGGAAAAATTACCGGGAAAAATAAATGGACACATCACCGCGGGGCTGGTAGCACGTGCTACATGTTCTACTAGGATAAACCGGCTTTGTGTATCAGAGGAAACCCGCTACATTTTTCCATCTTTTATATGCACTTTCCCACAGACAGAAAGCACGTACAATGGCCTCTGACCAGTTGTGTTTCACTAGTTGGAAAGAGAAAAAAACAACCTCCAATTATTTGAATGGATTCCACGGCGGTGGTTCGATCCTGCGACGAAGCACCTCAGACGAGCACTCAACCGAATGGACTAAATCCCGCCCCTTGTATACCTGATGAATACGGCCTTTGACCAATTGTGGTGCACTGGTTGGAACGAGAAAAGAAAACATTATTTGAATGGATCCACCGCGGTGGTTCGATCCTGCGACGAAGTACCTTAGGCAAGCACACAACTGACTGAGCTAAATCCCGCTCTTTGTATACCTGACAAATATTGCGTACAACCGACATCCGTTGCTCCACTGGGACAAGTACACCCGCCCCCGTCCAAGTTGACGCATGTTGTGTTAGTAGTAGTGCTAGACGTCGTGGTGGTGTCACTAGGTATTGTACTAGCACTGTGTGTCGTGGCTGTAGTGCTGGCTGCTGTAGTTGTATCAATGGGCGTCGTGGCTGCACTGCTGGCCGTCGTAATTGTAGTGCTGGGTGACGTAGTTGTTGACATATCAGTAGTGATTTCAGTTGATAAGACTGTCTGCGAATTACATGGAGAATATAAATTTTGTTAAATGATGCATGTGGTTTTATCGGTGTTTGCAAGCAATTAAAGGCGCTCAATTACGGATTTAGTGGGCCTTATTTCTCCGAATATGGATTATAAATGGAAATTACATTCATTTGGACTACGAAACCTAGTTATTGTATGATCCAAAACATTTTTACTTGAACTACGATCGAGGGAATTCCATGACACTCTTCATTTTTTAAAATTTGGAAGTCTTCTTGTGAAAAGTCATAAAAATACTGCAAAACAGACTCGTAGTGATGAGGCTGTATATACGACAACCGTATAATATATTTTAGAATTTTATATAAACGACCGCTGTGTATAGAGACTTGACAAATGAGGGCCGGCTATATAATAAAAAAAAGAAAAAAAAAATATATATTATTTCATGACGAAAATAGCTGCGAATAAGCTGAAATAAAATAATAAACAGTCGGAACATGAACTCACCATTTATTATTATTATTATTATTATTATTATTATTATAATGTTGGTAAAATCACGTCGCGGTGGGGTGGGTGGCGGTGGTTGTTATAGAAACATTACATAAATTTAGAGAGGGACCCGGAAATTTGTCCGCGCAAGTAGTCTGCTGTTTGACTGATTATTTCATGACAGACAGCTATGAAGTGGTAACTATTTGACTGAAGTGACAGAGGAGATCATGTAGATTCTAAACATGTGTAACTTGTTGACATTGAAGACTTATTTGTGGTAATTCCGGCCCATGCAAAAGCAGTGCTTTTTGTGTAAAATGGGTGTACACTCCGGCCAGGTTTAGAGGGTGTGTTTGTTTAAACCAATATGCTGAGAGAAAGAGCTGGACAACAGGGGTTGTCCTTTTCAGGGTATGTGTCCCCCAGGCAGGCAAAGGTACATACCAAAACCCATGGGCCTGCTGATATTAATAAAAAGGTTAATTGTGGTCTGTGGTCTGTGGCCAGACTCGTAGTGATGAGGCTGTATATACGACAACCATATAATGTATTTTAGAATTTTATATAAAGGACCGCCGTGTATAGAGACTTGGCAAATGAGGGCCGGCTATATAATAAAATAATAATAAAAAATATATATATTATTTCATGACGAAAATAACTGCGAATACGCTGAAGTAAAATAATAAACAGTTGGAACATGAACTCACCATTTATTATTTATTATTATTATTATCAGGCGCGTGTGCATGGAATTTAGCAGGGGAGAGAGTCTAGACGGTTACAACGCTATATAGTGCTTGGTTCGAAAACGGATAACATATTTTCCAGCGTCACAAATGTGGCATACGACCAGCCAGTCGTTTTTCGTTAAAACGTTTGCAAATTATTTTGACTGATTCGCAAAGTGGTCATTCGGTTTAATGTACATCGTAAACACACACACACACACACACACACACACACACACACACACACAAAAACAAAAACAGTATAGGAGCCTATTGTCGCATGTTGGCTTAATTATTACTTAACCCAGTTGAATCCAGTTCTACGTGCAGGGACAAGTTCAGCCTGCCGTTTGTGCATGCACGTTAATCGTGCATTTTTATAGACACCCCCCCCCCCCCCCCGCGATAAAACACCGCCCCCTCCACCCCAAAAAGGTAGTAGTAGGCTAATAATAATAATAATAATAATAATAATAATAATTAATATTAATAATACACTATTAAATATAAAATATCAGTAATAAGTGGAATATACTGGTTATGTAGATGGTTCAATAAAGTACTTTTAGGTACAAATCAAATGTATATATTGTCATATAATACTTTGTTGGGTTAATAATTAGGTCAACCATCCGTGATTGAACGCTTTTAAACGTTTACATGTATAGCTTAAAATAACTTATGCTAGGGTCTACTCGAGCGAGACAAGAAGGTTACTTTTAATTTTAAAAAAGGGATGCAACTACCCCTCTTTGTCACCTCGCTAGGTGCACCTTTTCTTGTCTGTATATTTGTAGCAGATGAAATGTAAACGGTTTTAAAAATGTATTATCCTTTGTATATTACAATATTTTCCAAATTAAAACACTATATAATGTTTGTTTATTTTGGTAAATATTAAATGCGTGGCAAATGTTTTTTATTTTTCACCTGTCACTTTTATTAGTTTCGCAATCAAATAATGTGAAAACTGTTGTATATCTCGTGTATCATCTTCATAATGTTGCTTATTCTCGATCTATCAGTCAGAAGATGCCAATTCCATTTTGTTCTCAAAATTGGATTAAGTGTACTTCAGATGACTTTTAGTTATATTAAATTATTTAAACGTATTGTGAATATACATGTATCGTGTTTGACTATATATACTAGAGGGGGGAGGGGGCGTAGCCCAGTGGTAAAGCGCTCGCTTGACGCGCTGTCGGTCTAGGATCGATCCCCGTCGGTGGGCTCACTGGGCTATTTCTCGTTCCAGCCAGTGCACCACGACTGGTATATCAAATGCCGTGGTATGTGCTATCCTTTCTATGGGATAGTGCATAAAAAAGCTCCCTTGCTACTAATGGAAAATGTAGCGGGTTTCCTCTCTAAGACTATATGTCAAAATGACCACGTTTGACATCAAATAGCCGATGATTAATAAATCAATGTGCTCTAGTGGTGTTTATTTATTTATTTATTTTTATTTATTTATATATGCTGTGGTAATAAGATTGTGGGGGTAAAGCAATAAAAGAATTGAATATAATTGAATACTCTGTATGTATTGCATTTTGAAGAAAAAAGAAAAGTATCATGTCACCTATCTGGTTAATATATGAATATTTAGTGAAAGACTGACGGATTGAGTGCATTCAGTTGAAGCGAACTTTCTGTATCGTTATGTAGACCTAGGCTGCCGGCAAGTTCGCTATCTTTGTGCAAAACATCTGTCCTTGATGGCCCTATCTAGCTGCCGACAGTCAACTTGCTACATATTGTGGATTCGTCGATCTCCGTTGGGGGACAGGGGGGCAGTTGCCCCTTTAAGAATCGCATTTTTTTCTTTACTCCAGAAAATAGCCTACACATCTGAGGGTTCAATTGTTATAGGGTACGGCCCTGATTTCATAAGATTTGTTACAAGGCGTGTAGTTGTACTGAACGCGAATCTGTGTTCCCCGAGTTATTTATGCAAAGATTTTGTGTGGTGTCGATTAATATGTAAATGTTTATAACAAATAAATGTAAAAGTAGCGAAATGTGGCACTTTTAACTATGATGTATAGCACTTTTAATGTATGTTAGCATTAAGTACCCGAAAGCTGTGATAAAAATAATTTGCGTTCAGATTAATTTAGTGTTCCTCACATTCACTGCTCAAACAAACAAAAAAAGAGGAAAAAAAAAGAAAAAAAAGAAGAAGAAGAACATGAAGAAAGAAGATGAAGAAAGAATAAGAACATATATTACGGGGTGGGGGAGGGGACAAATACAATTTCTTCAACATCCACCACACTCGGAATATAATTTTCTGTCGTTGACAAAATGATTTAAAGTGTTAACAGTTTAAAACAATTGGCCCCATGTTGAACACAACATAGGCCCTACTTTAAAAAAAATTCCAGCGGACAATTTTTAACAACAACAACATCAAGATCAATAATAACAACAGCATAGGTCTACATACTTAATATTTAGTCTTACCTGCTTCGCTTTTGACACATAGAATGAACACGCCGAATACTCAGAAAGGTTTGCAGAAGCCACACCATCGCTGTAAGTGAATAGGAAACAGTTTGTGTTTGCAGATGCTCGTGGGATTGGTGTCGTCGGACAGAAGGCGAACACATCACAGTGTACGTTCAGACAGAACACCGAACATTCGCGTGCGCTCGTTACGTTGATGTCGTCTGCTAGCACGACATCGAGGTGGTCGTGGACGTGTTCTTGGTACAGTGCTGTTCGCACGGTATCGAAAACGGTTTGACAATTAATATACTTTACAAGAACGCTTAGAAAAATTAAAGATATCACTCTATAAAAATTAATTTTTGCCATCTTGCAGAAGACGTCTGTTTTGCTTTACCTTCTCGTAGCTGCTGGCTCCTCTGAACTTAACCTGGTATGATTTATTACCTCTATTTGTATTCCGTTTCTTTTACTATTTATTTTTTTCTTAACAAAAGATTAAAGAAAAAAACTCCAAGAGATAGACTAATTCAAACAATGTTGCATTCACAATGAAACACTGTATGCGGTTAGCACATATATTTTAGGAGTATCATCCAATAATCAACGGTGGTCCGTTACATCAATGATAGCGTGTTTTTATTTTATCGATGTTACGAAAATACGAGCGTAAAAGACTGTATTAAAACAATAAAGTGCCAATTCTCATTGTTCATATGGCATGAAAAGTATTGAGATTAAACAGTCAATACGTTTTAAATAATTTATTTAGTCACACAAGACAACTATAGTCCTTACCACAGGGAACACCTTTTTTTTTCTCATACTATGGAATGTACTACAAGATATTTATTTCTTCGCCGATTGTTCTAAATTTCACCAAAACATTGTTGGGTTTTGTTTTTGTCATTTCCATAATACTTTTAGTTTTCTTCTTCCGTAAAACCAAACTGAAATTATTTACAAAGGGCATTTTTCTAGGAGGATGGGACAGACTATATAAGACGGTTATCCACACCTAATGGTATGTTCTCACTGGGTAACTTGCAATAAGGTTTTTCCGATTGCAATTTTTTTTCTTGCGAATGTTTTTCTTCACAGTAGTGGTGCAGGGGTGGCAACATTATCGTAGAGATTTTACATGATAGTGGAGAATACATGAGCGGACAAACTCATGAAAACGACAACAAAAACATTTTTAAAAAAACACAGAAAAAAGGTACTTGAATATATATGGAAGACGGTCCCCCAATTTCACAAAACATCGTAAGTGTACGTATGCAAACTACCAGTTATATTTGTTGTACTTTATATTTCATGCAAACAAAATTACATCATTACGGAACATGGCGCACTATAAGGACAAAAGGAAGTAAATAGGCCTATATAAGATGTACCGTTAGTAGTAAAACAAACTGGGGCGGGGTGTAGCCCAGTGGTAAAGCGCTCGCTTGATGCACGGTCGGTCTAGTTTCGATTCCCGTCTGTGGACCTATTGGGCTATTTCTCGTTCCAGCCAGTGCACCACGATTGGTATATCAAAGGCCATGGTATGTGCTATCCTGTCTGTGGGATGGTTTATATAAAAGTTCACTTGCTACTAATGGGAAATTTTTTTTTCTCTATAAGACTGTATGTCAGAATTACTAAATGTTTGACATCCAGTAGTCGATGATTAATAAAGCAATGTTCTCTTGTGGTGTCGTTAAACAAAACAAACTTGAACTTTAATACGAACTGTTGTTTACTCGTAAATTTATGTTTTCGAGAAAAAAATAGATTTTAAAAATTGTTTATGTCATGTAATACGAACTGTGGTTTGGTCGTTAATTTAAGTTCACGTGCAAAATTAGGTTTTCGATATTTCGAGAAATTGGTCCCAGAATTAATATAACTTTGATGTACTGTTAAAACTATTGCTACAGTACTAGAACTTTGCATTCAAAGACCGCAGCTTAATTGTTTGTGTCATGTAATACGAAATGAGGTTTGGTCGTTCATTTAAGATCACATGCAAAATTAGAATTTACAATGTTTCGTTAAATAGATCCCAGAATTAATACAACTCTTATGTATGCTAAAATTATTGTTACAATGAAGTTGCATTCAATTGCCGCACCTTTATTGTTTGTGTCACGTTGGGAATTGGATGGAAATTAGTGATCCGTTATCGGTTTGTACAAAGCAGTCAAAATCAATTTAAAGTACATTGTTTCAAAACCAACCATTTGGCTACCTGACACCATTGTTCTTTTTAACGGTATTCTTTTCCGTTCTGATACGATTGAAATTTATCATAATGTGTTGTCTTAGTTCAGACTGCAATAATTATATCGCATGTTTGTTGCTGTTATATTTCAACATTATATTGATCCAGTGATATTATATTTACATATTTTTCCAGATATTTTATTTATAACGTTGTAAGATAGATTGAAAATACGTTTTCGTTTGTTTTTATAATTGGCTTGCTTTTGTTATTGTCGTAACATATCAGCTATGATGGCGTCATGGTTAAGCCATGGGTTTGCAACCCGGTACCGGATCCTACCCAGAGCGAGTTCTAACGACTCAATAAGACCACTACACCCTCTTCTCTCTCACTAACCACTAACCCGTGTTTGAACCTTAATTGGATATTAGCACGAAAATGAGATGAAATGAATGAAATTAAGTTTCCGATCGTTCTGATCGCTTATCCTCTTTTGATTTTAACTGCCGACAGCTTTCTTTGTACTTACCCTTTGTCGCATTTCGCATCGTGCTAAATATTGCGTACATAGATACAGCGGCATGGGATTCCGCCATCTTTGTCATCCATTCGTTCATAGCTATCTTCTTGCTGATATCAAATTAAGGTTCAAGTACGCTGTTCTGGACACACACCTCAGCTATCTGGACTGTCTGTCCAGGACAACGGGTTGGTGGTTAATGAGAGAGAAGTTGAGGTAATGGCCTTACACCTACCCACTGAGTCGTTAAACCCACTCTAGGTGGGAGCCTGTGCCGGGAGGCGAACCCAATACCTACCAACCGTATACCTGACGGATTAACGGCAACACCACCGTTTGCGAGTTGCGGACACTATAATTAATATGCCACATATATCGACACCAATGTATGGATTGTTATAAATCATCAAACGCTAAAGATAACTAAATAATATTTGTTAACTGCTTCCTTACTACGTGTCTTTTGTCTCCTTTCATTTGTTTACAGCTATTACTTATTCATAAACACCTGCAATAGTTCCATCATCGTACTACATGTAGTTACGTGTATTTGTGCGCTGAATATATTTATTTACCATTGCTATGGAAACAAAACACACGAACCAGACACATGGTAAATAGACAGGTTATATTACTTTTACATGATAATTACTTCAAGCTCCCCCCGCGCATCAGGCAAGCACATTACGACTGTGCTACGTCCCGTTCCCTTCGTATATTATTGATTATAAACGAATATTAGATTCATTTGAGATACCACACAGTTAAACCGTTGAAAACAGTTTCATTGATATACGATATGCTCGTGATAATGATGCGGGATCTAACTCAGTAACGCGCTCCCCTGAGGTGCTTGAGGTTTTGGGGTTTTCCCGTTCCAATCTGTGTCATATGACTGGTATATAATGTATGTATATACAGACGTTTGTTTTGTTTAACGACACCACTAGAGCACATTGATTTATTAATCACCGGCTATTGGTGTCAAATATTTGGTCATTTTGACATATAATCTCAGAGGAAACCCGCTACATTTTGTTTCCATTTGTATTTTTATATGTACCATTTCACAGACAGGATAGCACATACCACGGCCTTTGATATTCCAGTCGTGGTGCACTGGCTGGAACGACAATAAGCCCAATGGACCCACCAACAGGGATCGATCCCAAACAGCTTGTATATGATGCGTATGATGTTGTTCACAGTAGCTGAATAAAGTATCCGATACGTGTTGTTGTTTCATTTCATTTCAACTTACTTTCGTGCTTATATCCAATTAATGTTCAAGCATGCTGTCCTGGGCACCTACTTCCGCTATCTGGGCTGTCTGGTTAGTTGTCAGTGAGAGAGAAGAGGGTGTAGTGGTCTTACACCTTACCCACGGAGTCGTTAAAAGTCGCTCGGGTGAGAGCCGGTACCGGGCTGCGAACCGTGTACCTGCCAGCCTTATGTCCGATGGCTTATCCAAGACACCACCGAGGCCGGTTTGTATTGTTGTAATGGCTATACAACTATTGGCGACAGTGAATGATGGCATACATGGTTTCCCACTTGACGAGATTCCTGAGTTGTGTCCATTGGTAATAAATCATGTTGTCAGTCAAATGGTATGCTACTGTCCTGAGGGTAAAGTAACAAGTATTTGTTATCTTTAATTGTCGGAATAGGATTTAGGCTTAACGGTGGAGCGATTTAGGTTTAGTGGTGGAGCGATTTAGGTTTAGTGGGAGCGATTTAGGTTTAGTGGTGGAACGATTTAGGTTTAGTGGGAGCGATTTAGGTTTAGTGGTGGAGCGATTTAGGTTTAATGGTGGAGCGATTTAGGCTTAACAGTGGAGCGATTTAGGTTTAGTGGTGGAGCGATTTAGGTTTAGTGGGAGCGATTTAGGTTTAGTGGGAGCGATTTAGGTTTAGTGGTGGAGCGATTTAGATTTAGTAGTGGAGCGATTTAGGTTTAGTGGTGGAGCGATTTAGGTTTAGTGGTGGAGCGATTTAGGCTTAATGGTGGAGCGATTTAGGCTTAACGGTGGAGCGATTTAGGTTTAGTGGTGGAGCGATTTAGGTTTAGTGGTGGAACAATTTAGGTTTAGTGGTGGAGCGATTTAGGTTTTGTGGTTAAGCGATTTAGGTTTAGTGGTCTTTAAGGATACGATCAATCACCTTGCGTGAACTCTTGGCTTTCTGGTACATCAAATGCGATGTTCTGTACTATGTGCAGTCTGGACCGGAACTTTTAAATGACGAATATCCTTTTTCTGTTTACTGCAGTTTTATTTAATTACGTCATATATGATTTACAGATGTCGTGACATCGTATTTGAAACATTACACAAGGCTGCCGCAGAGTATGATTCTTAACGTTAAATGAATCCAAGAAAGGAGTTTTGATCATAGATTTAACAAAGTGTTGTTATGACGTTAAATTAAAAACCGATTTTATAAAACATAAAAGAAGGTATGTAATAAATACAGAACTTCACATACTTTGTTTTCGCTTCCTATTTATTGCATTCGTTTATTTTGCGAAAGAACATACCACTACGCGGTCTCGTGGTATATATTCATGCGAAAAATAAACTCGTGCAATAAATAGGAAGTGAATACAACGTATGTGAAGTTCTGTATATGTATTGTATATAGTAGGCGTCTAATATCGCTTGTATAGAGGGTCCTAGTCAGTAGGAAAACTTGTTTTTGCACAATAAAATATGTTTCAGCAATCTATAATTTTTAATTTTGAAACGTTTGCGTTCGACTCTTTGTTATTTATTTAACCAGATGAATGGTTTATCATGTTTTGCTGCTGCAACACGCATTTTACAATATAGATTGACTGTTTCTTAAAAGGCTGAACTAGTATAAATTGATTACGTGTTTCGCCAGACGCTTTTAATTTTGTTTTGAAACTTCCCTTGACAAATAACACCGGCGGTGAATATCGATAAGAAATTATGTATTATCCACATCATGCAATCATAAAGAAAAGTAAATAATATTTCTAATAATTGCTTCCTTCTTTGTCATTATTTTTTTCTCTGTTTTTGTTATACGGACGATTACGGATAACAACTCAATAAAAAAATATCGATATCCCTTCCATATCAATATGATATACACCTTAACAAAAGTTAAGCACCACTTATTTGGTCAAATCACTTATTTGGTCAAATTACTGATCAGAAACGTATTCAGAAATGTGTTAAGCTACAAAAGCTACAAACAACACGTTTAAAAGATTACTTTATTCAAAGGTTTTGAAGAGGTTTTAAATTATTCAATTTTACAACAAAGATTAAGTATGCCTATGAACTAAGAACTACGGTGTAGAAAGACACATATTGTTGAAAACAACAGAACTGTAATCGGCCTGCACGTGCAGACACCAGTTACTCTATGAACAAGGTCATTATGTCATTGGTGTTACCGGACAAGTGGGATAGTTCAGCAGTGTGATCCAATTGGTTTTTTAGTGACCAAGAGCACATGGATGTTTTATTTGGGTGTCCCTAATAACATAATTATATGGAATAACTTTAGCATTAAAAACTATCCAAGGGTATAATTTTCATTTCCACACAGATATTCTATATGTGACTTAAATTATACACTGTAGCAGTTTTAATTATTTAAAATATGAAGTCCTTCAAAATAAATTTATTCAAAGTCATAAAGGTAGACGGTATGATTTCCTAAATAAACAATTTAAATTTCAAAAATAACATTTCTGGAGAAATGACAGTTAAAATATGTTTGCGTAACACCAATGACAAAACAAGTAACACCAATGACAACGTACCGGCCTCGGTGGCGTCGTGGTTAGGCCATCGGTCTACAGGCTGGTAGGTACTGGGTTCGGATCCCAGTCGAGGCATGGGATTTTTAATCCAGATACCGACTCCAAACCCTGAGTGAGTGCTCCGCAAGGCTCAATGGGTAGGTGTAAACCACTTGCACCGACCAGTGATCCATAACTGGTTCAACAAATTCCATGGTTTGTGCTATCCTGCCTGTGGGAAGCGCAAATAAAATATCCCTTGCTGCCTGTCGTAAAAGAGTAGCCTATGTGGCAACAGCGGGTTTCCTAAAAAAAAACCAGTGTCAGAATGACCATATGTTTGACGTCCAATAGCCGATGATAAGATAAAAAATCAATGTGCTCTAGTGGCGTCATTAAATAAAAACAAACTTTACTATTCAAGAAATAAATCATACGAACTACGTCATTATTCTAAAGAGTTAACTCTTTGTCCTTTTTCCTTTTAACTAAAATGCTATTTTAATGCAGGATTTTCAATATTTAAAAAAATAAAATTTAAATAGCTTTATTGGAAATGAAAACATACGTAATGCAATTTTCTAATATTTGACTACAACTTGGTACTACATTTTCGGTATGATTTTAACTTTTCTTTTTGATAAAGTTAACCTTTAACACACATGCATGCATTTGGAAAAATAACATTTCCGCGCATGCCCGGTTCGACATTTTCAATTTTCCAAACTACATGATAAAATATATGTATCTCGTCTATGCACAGTGGACGAACACTTTGTTTAATAATTTTTTTTAAAAGGAGAAAAATCAGTTTGTCCAGCGATCCGGTCCGCGTTTTACCAACACCCATCGCTAAAACTTGATTTCATACCAGTGAATAGATTGTAAAATATAAATTTTTTAATAAATTAATTCTTAATTAACAGAATTTATACAATTTATACAATTAATTACAAATGTTACGAATGGATTATTTGTCTATTATTTACTACAGTCGAGGCATAAAAAATGTAGCATACCTTTTGCAGATTGAATATATAATAATTAAAAACAAATTCTAACAATATGTGGCTTAAAAGTCGTAAAAAATAAATTATTTGGCCTTGTTGATCTGGTACGTGTGAGGTCTTGTAACACGCACCGAGTGTTAATCATCTTCCTCTACTTTAAGTTAATTTCTACGAGTTAAGTGGGCCCGATATCGGTAATTTTAAGGAATAAACAAAAACGACTCGTAGTCGGTCCCACAGGGAACGCCTTTTTTATACTTTGAAATTTATTACGTTATTTATTTCTGAGCCGATTATTTTGTAAGCTGGACACAAAATAATATTAAAGGGACATTCCTGAGTTTGCTGCATTGTAAGATGTTTCCGACAAATAAAATATTTGTACGATTAAACTTACATATTAAATATATTTTCTTCTTTAGAATATCAGTGTCTGTATATTCAATATGTTTCTGGTCGTCTTAATATTTGCAAGAAGCCCAAACTGGATTTTGTCTTCAAATAATTTCGTACGTATTTTAGGAAATAAAATGAAATTTAACGTAGTACAAATATTAGAAGGATCAGAAACACGTTTATATACGGCCACTAATATTTTATGCAGAAAAATATGTTTGATATGTAATTACAATCATTAAAAAGTCTCTATTAGTCGATAATATCTTAAAAATTGCAGCAAACTCAGGAATGTCCCTTTAAATAATATTTATCTTTTATTTTCAAAACTTTTACTAGTCTTCTGTCGTCAAACCAAACTGAAATTATTAACAAAAACACATTTGTAGAAGGATGGGACGGACTATAGTAAACTCAATGGTTTTAGGGTTTTGTAAAGTTTTGTATTTAGATACTTACTTGTGTGAACTTTATTGTTAATGGAAATGTTCACAAACTGTGAAGAAAACCCCACAACACAAACGTACGACAAGCAGACGACAACAAATCGGATGTTAATTGCGCGAACCAACGGAGCTGGAAGCATAACGCATTTAGGGACGTTGACGATATACTCTTTATATTCCAACAAAACATCTATCTTACCCAAAGCGTCATTATGCAATTATAATGCTGCACAAGTCCCTTTAATTTTCAAATCATCTTCAAAAATAGGCAAAGCGAGGAAAACGGCATCTTATTAAAACGCATTGTCATTGGTGTTACTAATGGTCACTGGTGTTAAGCATTACCTGGTAGCACCAAATGACAGCTAACACCGATGACAAAATAAGTAAATAAGTAATTCATGCTCTCTAAAGAAACAGTTGAAAACACGGAAAAAGTACATGTTGTAGCATGCCTATAATAACATACAAAATGTTTTGTAAAATTATTAACCTTTACATAAATACGATTGTAACACCAATGGTTGTCAATAAACACACTTTTATATTTTGATAACACATTTATGACATTCAAAGAAAACTATTCACAATTGTTTATATGTCCGCTGTTTTTGACAAATATGTTTGATGGCCGATATCTACCGATGGAATGTTTCATCCGAAGAGCATTTAGTTTCTTTTCTTTTCTCATAAATATATATAGTAACACCACTGACATACAAATTCAGGGACAAGCATATACTGCCCACCATGTTTTGAATACGGAACATATTTACAAGATTCCTTCTTTAGTGTGTAAGTCAGCCATCGGTACGTATTAAAGTTATTCAGTGTTATGCATTCTGTTATATATTTTAACAGTGAATGTTATGTATAATGTTATGCTAGGGACAGGTAATACCAATGACATTTCCCACCCATCCTGAATAAAATCTCTGTCAAAGCTGATTAACAGAGAGAAACAAAAATGCTATGACAGGATGATATTATTAAGGTATCGTTTAACTTAGTTTTCTATATATAAATTAAAAAGAAATGGTGCAGGGACATAAAAGTGACACTTTCTGTAGAATGGCCAGTCTATAAAATCTTTTGGGGTGGATTTCAATGGTTTTGATTAATAGTATGTTGGTGGGGAGATACGGATTGAAATGTGGATATCAATATAATTAACGTTTGTTGTGTTACTTCTTCTAGACAGAGGGGCGGGATGTAGCTCAAGTGGTAGCGTGTCCGCCTGTGAAGCGGTCAGTCATCGGATCGATCCTTCTCAGTAGACCCATTTGCAGTTTGGGCTATTTTCCGTTCCAACCAGTGGTCCACAACTGGTTCATCAAAGAACGTGGTGTGCTCTGTCCTATCTGTGGGAAAGTGCATATAAAAGACCCCTTGCTGCTTATCGGAAAGAGTAGCCTATGTGGCGGTAGCGGGTTTCCTCTAAAGAAATATGTCAGAATGACCATATGTTTGACGTCCAATAGCCGATGATAAGATAAAAATCAATGTGCTCTAGAGGCGTCGTTAAATAAAACAAACTTCTGTTTTTTTCTTCAAGACAGCTATGATTACCCTTTTAACTTTTAACCTTTTACTTGGACTGTTTTCATCTCGTTTCTAAATACTGCAATACTTGCTTTTTATGTTCAGTCTTCTCCTGAGTATGTTAATAGTACATTAACGAAACGCAGATAAAATTCAATGGTTGAGACAGAGACCTTGTGTTTAGCAGAGCCGGTTTATACTAGTAGTACATGTATCACGTGCTACGGGTTCCGCGCTTCAGAGGGCCCCGCGGTGATGAGTACATTTATTTCCCCCAGATCATCCCCCCCCCTTCCCTCTCCCCGAGGGGGTTGCAAAATATATATTCTGGGAAGGGGGACCCGCTGTTATTTGTCCTACAGGCTCCGCGGATCCTTAAAACAACCCAGTGTTTTTACTAGTATAATACTTAGAAAGACCAACTGTCAATTGGCAGGTTTCGTACCTACTGCATCGATTCGCATGGGACTTCTACTGGGTAGAACATCCTATAGATAGTGGCTCAAAAAGACGTAACATTTGGCAGCATTTCCTGTTGCAGCATGCGATGCATTAAAGGGACATTCCTGAGTGTCCTGCAATTTTTAAGATATTATCGACTAACCGATACTTTTTAACGATTGTAATTACATATCAAATATATTTTTCTGCATAAAATATTAGTAGCTGTATATTAAACGTGTTTCTGATCGTTCTAATATTTGTACTAGGTTAAATTTCATTTTATTTCCTAAAATATTGTTTTTTCGTACGTACAAAATTATTTGAAGACAAAATCCAGTTTGGGCTTCTTATCAATATTAAGACGATCAGAAACACACTGAATATACACACACTGATATTTTAAACAAGAAAATATATTTAATAGGTAAGTTTAATCGTAGAAATATTTTATTAGTCGGAAACATCATACAATGCAGCAAACTCAGGTATGTCCGTTTAAGTGCTAATTTGTAAATAGAATATCGATAGGTCTAAAATATATAATACACTTGTTCCAACCGATAACATCCAATCTCAATAGGACAGTAATAGACTGTACCCGTTAAATATTTGGTAATTATTAAAAAGCTGACTTTTGTGTACACCTGGTTTCCATCATTGGTATATCATATCGGCGAATTCATCACAGAGGTGAGTCCCTTTTTTAATGGTTACAATTGTTACGGTCCCGGTAAAGAAATTAGGGGAAACGTCATAATATGTATAAACTGAAACCAAACAGATTATTTTGTAATTTGTGGTGGCTTTTCAAAAATTGGTTAACTTCAAACAAAACGTTTCAGAACGAACGGGTCTGTCATTTATAACAAACAAATGTTTCACAAGTCTCATTTCTGTGCCATTTTCATACTCTCAAATAAGTTATTTTGTTGAAATCATTCTCTGTAAGCAAACCACCGACGGTTTTAAAACATACATGCTTCCATATAGAGGCCATTCTAGCCAGTTTCCGTTGAGGTTTCCATAGGAACATCCAGTATTATACCACCAGCCTCCCCCGTCCGCAGCAGCACATCCGTTGATGTCTTGATCATACGTGTAGAACTGGTGACCTTTGACAATCGTGTCAGACGATGCACCACCAAAACCGTCGCAGTTATCGAAATCGTTGCACAAGGTTTCTGTATAGTGCAGTCGATATTTGTCAGTAGCGGTTTCCATTACGAAATCATGATAAACGGTTAACCAATTCATTTGGTCACCCATCATGGATTCTGGAATAAAGTAATTTAAGATCTATTTAAAAAAAAAAAATCACAATAGTTTTTAAAACGAAGAGACAATAAAGTATACAAATTAACTGGTGTGCCTTCTGATGCTACCTGCATCATAGGTCTGACATACCAAGCTCACGCCAAATACTATTCTTCATTATATCAACGTATGTCATGTTCATGTCAATTAAGACACCAAGGGGAACTGGGGGTGGGGTGTGGGGGTGGGGGGGGGGGGTGGGGGTGGGGGTGGGGGGGGCATGCCCACGGCAGACGTACTTAAACCTTCAATGTTTGTAAGCACGTAACAAATGGTTGATTGTTTAAATTGACAATTGATCGGTCTGATTCTAACACAGTATATACTGTATATTAACTATAATCATGCATACAGTTTACATTATGACACATGTTATGTGAACTTGAATCTGCAAGGGACTAAGATTTTTCCCATCCCAACCAGTGGTCCATGACTTAAATTTAAAAAAAACCCACCCTCGTGATATGTAGGTCTGACCGTAGGACATGGGGGAGCATATGTAGCCCCCCCCCCCCCCCCCCCCCCCCCCCCCCCCCGCCCCTACTTGAGTCCCACAAAACATTAACCTTTTATCCTACTGTAAACTTCAGGTCTGTTAACATTAAATTGGGGACGTTTGGGGATGGGCTGAACAAAAGTGCCATCTTTTCACCAGAGACCCCACATTGGTGTGTAAATTACAAAAATTCTCAAGAACCTCGGTGGTGTAGTGGTTATGCCATCGCACTTCTGGCTGGTAGGTACTGGGTTTGTATCCCACCTGAGGCAATGGGGGATTGTTCATGCCAGTACCGGCTCCAACCCAGAGTGAGTGCACCGCTAGGCTCAATGGGTAGGTGTAAGGCCACATACACCGAGTTTCACCCACATCACGGCTGCGATTATGGGTGTGTCTCACGAGTGAATGACCCTACATGGGGGATGATTACCCGGCATGCACTACAGGTTCCGTGTACCCCGGGCTCGGGTGATACCGAGATAGCTCAACTGACAGCAAGCGTGGAGCTCGGACCTGTCAAGTAGTCCCATACCGAAATGGAAATACTGCGGCTTCACCATTCATCCCATCATCATCCATGTTTGTAATGTCCAAAAATACAAAAAATGTCTTTGTCTCTGTGTTAAATGTTTGTGGCGGGGTTTTTTTAAAAATAGAGAAAAAAGGAGAAGATTTTCAACCAATAGGAGACCATTATGACGTCATTTTCTAAAAATAGCTGCCAGTATTAAAATAGCTCTATTCATGTAGCATTAATAAGTTTTTTTTTTTACTAATTTGTGTTTGTAATGTAATTATTATATCGTGAACTACATGCTCATAAGAATTACAATTACGTGTCGTGACTTATCGTGTATATGTTTTGTATATAAATTTGGTCATAATTCTTTGACAAGAACGAAATGGGTGAGGTTTTAATGGACACATCCTGTGGATATTTCTGATTTAGTTTACTTTAAATTTGTACTAGGAATTATTTAGAAAACAACTCTTTACGTTTGCCTCACATTACAATTCTGATGCACTTGACTGAACTGTGCAAAAATGGTGCGTGCAATCGATTGACTGGTATTTATTTATCATAAAACAATTTACCAGCCCCCCATGTCATGGAATACTGCAGTATAATCAATATATCAATCTACAGTCATAATCTGCATATTTTTTTTTTACTAATTTGTGTTTGTAATGTAATTATTATATCGTGAACTACATGCTCATAAGAATTACAATTACGTGTCGTGACTTATCGTGTATATGTTTTGTATATAAATTTGGTCATAATTCTTTGACAAGAACGAAATGGGTGAGGTTTTAATGGACACATCCTGTGGATATTTCTGATTTAGTTTACTTTAAATTTGTACTAGGAATTATTTAGAAAACAACTCTTTACGTTTGCCTCACATTACAATTCTGATGCACTTGACTGAACTGTGCAAAAATGGTGCGTGCAATCGATTGACTGGTATTTATTTATCATAAAAAAATTTACCCGCCCCCCCATGTCATGGAATACTGCAGTATAATCAATATATCAATCTACAGTCATAATCTGCATATTCTTGTTTTAACATCAAATGAGTAACATTTCGAGTAACAATTATCCCTGATGTTATGTAGACCTGTTTTCAGGAGTATCTTGCTTAGCTAATATCTTAGAAAGCAAATATCTCTTATTTATCTAACTAATCTTGAAGAAAGTAATTGCATAATGTGACATGGTTAGCATCTTAATACATGTATGTGGAACGACGTTATGATATACTCAACTATACTGCAAATATCTCTTATTTATCTAACTAATCATGAAAAAAGTAATTGCATAATTTGACATGGTTAGCATCTTAATACATGTATGTGGAACGACGTTGTAATATACTCCAATGCAAATAGCAGTCCACAATCTGACCGATTCTATATACCATTCTCTTCAATCCGTGTGAAAGAAATGGTAGAACCATCTTGTTAACAGACAAATATTTTAATGTTCAAACTGTTGCTATGTAGTACCTGAATGAGTGCTCAATCATTAAAGAAAGAAAATGTTTTATTTAACGACGTACTCAACACATTTTATTTACGGTTATATGGCGTCAGACATATGGTTAAGGACCACACAGATTTTGAGAGGAAACCCGCTGTCGCCACTACATGGGCTACTCTTCCAATTAGCAGCAAGGGGTCTTTTATTTGCGCTTCCCACAGGCAGGATAGCACAAACCATGGCCTTTGTTGAACCAGTTATGGATCACTGGTCGGTGCAAGTGGTTTACACCTACCCACTGGGCCTTGTGGAGCACTCACTCAGGGTTTGGAGTCGATATCTGGATTAAAAATCCCATGCCTCGACTGGGATCCGAACCCAGTACCTACCAGCCTGTAGACCGATGGCCTGCCACGACGCCACCGAGGCCGGTTAATCAGATGGAGACATTCCATAAACAACAGTACATTTCTTTAACTCGTCTTGGTGGAACATAAAACATATGTGATTAGGGTTGTTTTTATTATTATTCCTATATCAATTTGAAAAACACCGGTTTTTCATATTAGTGACAGTAAGTGTGTTACCTATTTAAAATATCAATAGCAAACAACAACACTTTATACAACAAAGAATTAAAAGCTTAAGTAAATTGGACACCCATCAATACCACACTTTTTATTCGGTCCTTTGGTTGTCCGGTTTAATGGGTTTGACTGTAATTTATAATTTCATTTCATTTCAACTTATTTTCGTGCTTATATCCAATTAAGGTTCAAGCACGCTGTCCTAGACTCACAATTCAGCTATCAGCGCTGTCTGTCCAGGACAGTGGGTTAGGTGTTCGTTAGTTAGAGAGAAAAGGGTGTAGTGGTTTTACACCTACCTACTGAGTTGTTAAAGCTCGCTCTGGGTGGGAGCCGGTATCGGGCTGTGGACCCAGTACCTATCAGCCTTATGTCCGATGGCTTAACCACGACACCACCGAGGCCGGTTGTAATTTATAATGAAACACTTCTTAATTCGTTAGTTAGAGAGAAAAGGGTGTAGTGGTTTTACACCTACCTACTGAGTTGTTAAAGCTCGCTCTGGGTGGGAGCCGGTACCGGGCTGTGGACTCAGTACCTATCAGCCTTATGTCCGATGGCTTAACCGCGACGCCACCGAGGCCGGTACTCAATCATTAAAGTTCTGAGGATGTTTTCCGTGTGTAGATTGTTAGCATCTGGTAAAAGTGGGTATACTTTAATTTTATTATATAAGAATACAGAGGATCCTATGGGACTGGCTGTACTGGCCTATATAGGGCAAGTGCATGTAAAACATTCTTGCCTTCATTATCAGTAGGAGTAACTTATGTGGCAGCAGCAAGTTTCTTTTTTTTCTGTATCGGACAAATGTCGAAATAACCATACGTTAGACACAGAATAACCGTACTATTAAATGTGCTCTGGTGTTAAGCCAACATTTCTTTTCTTTAAGTTGTTTGTTATGGCGTTCACCTAGCCCTACTACGAACGGTGTCTTTTACCGCTGAACCGGCCTCGGTGGCGCAGTGGTTAAGCCGTTGGACTACAGGCTGGTGGGTACAGGGTTCACAGTCTGGTACCGGCTCCAACCCAGAGCGAGTTCTTACTGGCTCAATGGGTAGATGTAAGGCCACTACAACCCTCTTCGCTCTTAATAACCACTAACCAACTAACAACTAACCCACTGTCCTGGGCAGACAGCCCAGATAGCTGAGGTGTGTGCCCAGGACAGCGTACGTAAACCTTAATTGGATATAAGCACACAAATAAGTTTAAATGAAATGAAAACATTTACCGCTGACTAGCTCGAGTCACCTCCAGCCCTACGCCTTATTGATATTGATATGTGGGCTAAGGGTAGAGGAAACTCTATGTAATGCTTTGGCAATCGTCGACAACCAAATGGTTGCAAGCTACTGTGTCTAAAATACTTTTTTTTCCCCCCTAAATCTGATGCCACAGAGCTTTAGTTTGATTATTCTCGAGTCCAGTCATGACATTAAACTTACATGTTGTTAACCAGTACCAACATACTTATTAACCAGTACCATCATTACATAGACTTTCCTCTAGCCTTACCCCCTCTCCCCCCCCCCCCCCCCACACACACAGACACATCAATATCAATAAGGGGTTGGGTTAGAGGTGACTCGAGCTAACCGCTGACATTTCAAATATTTTATTGTGACACTGGTCATTTACGTTTCGGTTTTGTACAAAAGGCCTAAAGACCTGGATCCATATTCACAAAATATCGTAAGCCTAGTTTTACACGTAAACGTAAATCTACGACTGAAGAGCTATTCACGAAACAACGAAAACGTAAGTTACGTGTAAAGTTGGACGTAAATATAAGAGTGCCTCAGGTTGCAACTAACGCTGCACGTAAGTTGTGTACATATAATAAATCAAGTACGATCGCCGTTATTTACTATTATTTACGGAAACTAGCAGCATTTCCAATAAATGAAGCAGTTTGCGATGGCGAACGCCCACGGATTGAACATATTTTTGTTCATGATCGAACGGATGTTTTCGACTCGGCCAATTTCTCCCGAGTTATCTTTTCCTTTTTAAGAAATGTCCTCAAGTTCGTACCAAAACGCGGATCCCCACCAATACCAAAATGCCATGGTTCACTGTTCGCAATGTTATTGTTAGCAAACGACAAACAAAATTGCGTTTTGCGCATTTGTTATTTACCCGGTAGCCATCGTTTCTAATGTGTTTTTATTAATTACTCCAGTGAGAGTGTTAAATCGTAGATTTACATCCAACTAAGTTACGTTTACATTTACGACCATCTTTGAGAATAAGGTGCTTCTTGCACGTAAACGTAAATCTACGGCAGACGTAAGTGCTAGTCGTAGACGTAAATTTACACCTTTTTGTGAATATGGGTCCTGGACCCATATTCACAAAATATCGTAAGCCTAGTTTTACACGTAAACGTAAATCTACGACTGAAGAGCTATTCACGAAACAACGAAAACGTAAGTTACGTGTAAAGTTGGACGTAAATATAAGAGTGCCTCAGGTTGCAACTAACGCTGCACGTAAGTTGTGTACACATAATAAATCAAGCACGATCGCCGTTATTTACTATTATTTACGGAAACTAGCAGTATTTCCAATAAATGAAGCAGTTTGCGATGGCGAACGCGATATTTTTGTTCGTGATCGAACGGATGTTTTTGACTCGGCCAAATTCTCCTGAGTTATCTTTTCCTTTTTAAGAAATGTCCTCAAGTTCGTACCAAAACGCGGATCCCCACCAATACCAAACTGCCATGGTTCACTGTTCGCAATGTTATTGTTAGCAGACGACAAACAAAATTGCGTTTTGCGCATTTGTTATTTACCCGGTAGCCATCGTTTCTAATGTGTTTTTATTAATTACTCCAGTGAGAGTGTTAAATCATAGATTTACATCCAACTAAGTTACGTTTACATTTACGACCATGTTTGAGAATAAGGTGCTTCTTGCACGTAAACGTAAATCTACGGCAGACGTAAGTGCTAGTCGTAGACGTAAATTTACACTTTTTTGTGAATATGGGTCCAGTATTCTGCTGAATGAACTGAACCAATCGACATACCTATAGACATCATGTAGGGTCTCGATCTGGTCAGCGCCGATATCTTGTCATTTCCCAGCCAGAAACAGCCATTCTGGATGTCGCCGAACCCATCTCTGTATTCTGACCAGGAGCGGTTGAAGGAAAAACTGTGACAAGACGGGACGTCGTCTCGCATATGCATTAGGGTTACACCTCTGTAGCAGCGCACCAGAAAAGGGGCACCAGTCCAAGCCGATGGTTTAATATGCAGCAGTCCTTCCGCTGTACCATCATAGTTACGGTACTCAGTGCAGTCTGTAAAAGGAAAACACCAGTTTACCACCGAAATAAAATAGTGACGTAATGACGTACTCGAACAAAGTAAATGTTTATGTTCATGATCAGTCAAAATATTTTCAATTGCCACAAATTAAATCCTGAGATGTGTATAGTCGAGCTCGCAGTTACCGCGGGCTCGCAGACTCCGCGGGCTTGGCTATTTTTGAAATAAACATTTGGAAACGCCATCTAGCGTTTGTTGACATATGCAATCAGACAGAAGGAAGTATGCTTTTAACAAATGCGAACAAATCGGTGTGAAATGTTCCGTTCTCTTATAAGTTAAAAAACAAATATAAATCATGCGCCATTTTCACAAACCTTGAAATAGCAATTGATCCCACCTCTTGCAAAAGTGTTTATTATTTCCTTCCAATTCACTCTCCGACTTTCCACGTGTTTCAGACCGGTCGTCTGCTATTTGCGTTTGTCAGCTGACCAACCGAATTTTTTTTAATGACGTGTTACGGCTTGTATGGAGGCGCATAAAGGCCATTTAATATTAACATAAATTAGTAACGTTACAGTGTGTTGCTTGATTGAATCATTTACAGAATGAGCGATATCATCAAAATATTTGTTACTTTAAACATATTATTTTGTAAAATTATAAACTGAACACAAATATAAATAATAAGGGGTACTGATAATATTTAAAAAAAAAAAAAAAAAAAAAAAAAAAATACATTAAATTAAATTAAACAAAGCAATGAAACGATGATAATTGGAAAGAACACACAAACTTACCTTCATGACCTCAGCCTGGACCATTCACCTCACTGAAAGCAATTCAATTTCCCATGAGGAAAGTGAAGGGTCTGATTTAGAGGAATCGAAATGCTGTGTAATTTGTAAACAGTTTTCTCTACCAGCACACAAAGAATGTGTCAATCCTGTGAGTGTCAAGTGGGTACAAAGAAAGAAAGAAAGAAATGTTTTATTTAACGACGCACTCAACACATTTTATTTACGTTTATATGGCATGGCGTCAGACATATGGTTAAGGACCACACAGATTTTAAGAGGAAACCCGCTGTCGCCACTACATGGGCTACTCTTTCCGATTAGCAGCAAGGGATCTTTTATTTGCGCTTCCCACAGGCAGGATAGCACAAACCATGGCCTTTGTTCAACCAGTTATGGATCACTGGTCGGTGCAAGTGGTTTACACATACCTATTGAGCCTTGCGGAACACTCACTCAGGGTTTAGAGTCGGTATCTGGATTAAAAATCCCATGCCTCGACTGGGATCCGAACCCATTACCTACCAGCCTGTAGACCGATCACCTAACCACGACGCCACCGAGGCCGGTCAAGTGGGTACAGTGTCATAAAAGTGATCACTACAAACGTCTTATAATATTCTCCAGTGATACTATGATTGTAAGGACAGACAAGACGTTGCTATGCCTTCACTGCATGCAGAATATACTCAGCTAATTTCTAGTGTTACTGTTCTGTATATTGAAGTTTATGATTTGTTCCAGTTTAAAATATCTTACATTCCAGGATTTGTTCAGATTATTTGTAACAAATATTTTTAAGATATTGGTTTTAGGTACCTTTAACCATGATAACAGGACGTTAAAAAGACGAATTCTGGTGATATTCACACCAGGACTTGCTTGATGTTCACGCTCAATAATAAGGTAACATGTATTAACATTTTGTCCATAACGGGCCTCCATACTAAACAATCATAAAACCCGCGGTAACTGCAAGTTCCTTCTCTTTGTGTATGTACGTCACTGCATCAAAACTGGTACGTGTTTCCTACTGGAAATTAATAACTTGGGTGGCAATTCTTTATTTCACTATATGCATTAAAGAATGAATAACAAAACAGCAAAAAAAATTCGTTAGGTTAGAGAACTGTTTTTATTCAGAATCCCAATAGGGCGTGGTATGCTGTGCTATTTTCTGGAGTAAAAAAAACAGAAAAAAAAAAGTGAGATTCTGATGTTGGCAACTGCCATCGGTTGCATCGTCGATGGTCTACCATTATAATTTATTATTGTCGGACAGCCCACACTGGATAACTGTTGTCTAATCGCCGGTAGTCAATCAACATTGGTGCGACAGTGTAGTCCAGGGGCGTCGGAAGCAAATTAATATTGGGGAGGCGGATGTCGACCGAGCGAAGCGAGGGAGTGCTAGAGGGGTCCGGGGTCATGCTCCCCCGAAAATATTTTGAATTCTAGATGTCATTTCCTGCATTCTGCTGCATTTAACAGGGCCGTAGCTAGGAGTTTTTGTTTGGGGGGGGGGGGGGGGGGGGGGGGCAACTGAGTAGTTAATAGTCTAAAACTCCTTAAACGGTTAAGATGAGAATTTTCTTTAAGTTTCTATAATGCTTTCCGGATATTTTTCGGGGGGGGGGGGGGGGGGGCTAATTTTATCTAGTAGGCCTACAGTCAGTTGCTGCTTTTATATGAAGCCAGGGTGTTGAATCACCTTATAAAGTGATGAAAACATGGGCCAAGTGACCTAACTCAATTTAGCTTTTAAATTATAACTGTCTTCCTACACATCAATACAAGTTATTAAATGATAGCCTATATAGTAGCTTGGCCTGGCGTTTGACTCAAATTACATCATCTAATTAAAATGTTATTAACAAGATAATCACTACATTGCACAGGGTGCTTGTAATGTTTACCCAAATTATGTCCTGATCCCGACCTCACACCCAAAAATTAAAGGGTTGTTTTTTTTGTTTGTTTTTTTTGTTCAAATATTGGGGCGGCGGCCGCCCCAGTTCCGACGCCACTGACTAGTAGAACATGCTGATGAAAATAAGCGTTGAACCAACGTCCTCAGGTTAGACAAGGGCTGTGATAATCTGCAGGTTTTACGGCAGATCTATATAGATCATCGGTAACCGAAACACCAGTGTCTCTACCCTCCTCTTTCCAACAACAACACCTTCACTTTATTTTCGAACCCCAATACTCGCACAAACTCAAGAGTGAAACCACAACCCTGTCGGAAAGCGTGATGCCATTTCCTTGACATCGCAAACTCTAACTATCCATTAACTTCTTTTCTGAATAGGAAGTTCAGACGATTAAGATATTATATACTGGTGGAAAGCAACAAGGGATCGCACGAACACAAACAGGAAAGAATGACTGCGACCAGAAGCCTCATTTATACAGTCTGGAAGTTAACCTCGTTACTGATCTGGAAGTTAAACTCGTAACTGATATTGAATCTCACCTTAATGACAATGAATCCCATATTACATCTTTGTACTCTATTCAGACATTACAACGTCATTGGTGACTGACATTTGGTCTAAAATACAAAGACTTCCCTTATTTTTTTCTCTCAGTATACGTATTTTATGTATCTATGTACGTATGTATAGATATCAATATATTGTAGACATGTTGAGTACGTACATAGGTATTAACGGGAATAAAATACATTTTGGCCTCACAAATTGTATCTCATGCCGTTGTTGAGACTCGAACTTTAGGCACGGAGTCGTCCGCATTTCCCAAGCCACCACGGTAACCACTCGGCCACTGAGGCATTCTTATAATATACTCTTCAAAAGAAGAAACGCAAAACCACATTGTCGTAACATTTGGAGAATTGATTTAATTATTGAATGGTGAGTCCGATAATTACCAAATGTTGCAGGATTGTTCACAATTCACTCTAGTCCATTGTGAGTAAGTGATAGGACACACCACCAAGGTCAAGGTCATCTGGAGTCAATACCGGGTGTGGCCTCCGCGTGTGTTGACAACTGCCTGGCACCGCCTGCCCATTGAAGCAACCAGAGTACGGATGACGTCCCGAGGCATGGTGGCCCACTCGGCCTGCAAGGCTGCTGCCAGCTCGGGCAGGGTCTGGGGCTGTGGGTGTCGCTGTCGGAGGCGTCGGTCCAACTCGTCCCATAGATGCTCAATTGGGTTCAAATCCGGTGATATCGATGGCCAAGGAAGGACATTAATGTTGTTGTTCTGTAGGAAAGCCGTTGTGAGACGTGCTGTGTGAGGCCTGGCGTTGTCATGTTGGAACACTGCGTTGGCGTCGGCCATAACTGGAACGATGTGTGGCCGGAGGATCTGGTCAATGTAGCCCTGTGCATTCAGGTTGCCCTGCACGTGGACCAGATCAGTTCTGCCAGTGTGTGAGATGGCTGCCCACACCATGACACTACCCCCGCCGAATCTGTCCACTTCCTGCACGCAGTTTGCCGCATAACGTTCACCACGACGCCTATACACGCGACATCTTCCATCATGACGTCGGAGCAGAAATCGGGACTCGTCACTGATCCACACCTGTCTCCATCGCAGCTGAGGCCATTGTCGATGAATCTGGCACCACTGCAGTCGAAGTCGACGGTGTTGTGGTGTTAAGATGACACCTCGAACTGGACGTCTGGCACGAATTCCTACCTCACGTAGGCGGTTCCGTACGGTCTGGTCGGATATCCTGCGCAAACCTGGTATTGCTGCGGCGGTGGAGGCAGTAGTCAATCGTTCCCGAAGGTGGCGTACCCGGATGTAGCGGTCCTGCCCGGGGGTAGTGACCCGTGGTCGACCGGATCTAGGGAGGTCACGTGTTGATCCATGTTGCTGGTAACGGTCCCACAGTCTGGAGATGGTGCTTGGGGACACATGGAATGCCCTGGCAACGGCCGTTCTGGATTCGCCTGCGTCTAGTCGGCCGATGGCATTGTTTCTTTGCGGTTCACTGAGACGTGGCATGTCCTGGATTGTCAACTGTCGGCCAGATACAGAGGCCAGGCAAGCGAACACCCTGCACTTTTATACTGTCGGTGTTCATGTTGCACGTGCAGACAACGCACGTGCAGTGGTGACATGGTTTGCACGTGGCTGCGTTTTTGCGAATATTCACATTTTGGAACTTTATTGTACAGTAGCTGCGTTTTATCGAATGTAACCGTGGGAATGTGTTTGGGACATGCAATGATCTTATATTCACAAAGCATGAACCGGTAGGAAACATAAAATCGGAGTTATAACCCATTTGTACCCTTTTGCGTTTCTTTTTTTGAAGAGTATATATGTATATATGACATTGTATGTATTTATGTATGTATATATGTATGTATGTATGTATGTATGTATGTATGTATTGATGTATAAATATCTATATATTGTATGTTTGTCGAGGTTGACGATTACATACATAGATACCAGTGCAGGGGATAATTAAATCCTTTCTGGCCTCATAAATTGTCCCATGCCGTTGCTGGGACTTGAAACGAATTTCAATCCCATATTACATGTTTGTAGTTTATACAGACATAACTACGCTAGTACTAAACTAACTTTTATCTAAAATGTCATGTGTTCCATCAATATTCCATCATATTCTTTCCATCAATATATTAGTATATGTATACATATTTATTAATTGTAAGTTTATCATTCGGGGTCCCATCCTTATAGCAATCACATTTATTAAGACGAAAATGCTGCACCGGCACACCACACGCCGTGTTAAGTGTCATAAGTTAAAGTTTGCTTTCTTTAACGACACCACAAGAGTACATTGACTTGTTAACCACCGGCTATTGGATGTCAAATATTTGGTAATTTTGATATAAGAGAGGAAACCCGCTACATTACTATCATGGGATCGTTTATATATCGTAGATATGCACCATCCCACAGAAATGACAGGCTTTTGATATACCAGTCGTGGTGCACTGGCTGGAACGAGAAATAACTAAATGGGCCTACTGAGGAGAATCGATCCTAGACCGATCGCGCATCAAACGAGCGTTTTACCACTGGGTTATGTCCCGCTCCTTACCTGCCATGTACTGAGTACAGTCAGCGTTGGTTGCTCCAGTAGGGCACATGCATCCTCCACCTGTGAGGTTGATGCATGTAGCATCTGTCGTAGTTGACATGCTGGTGGATGAAGTCACGGGAGTACTTTCAAATGACACGGTGGTCTGAAAATCACAAAATTGGGATCCTGTTTTTATTTATTACAACTTGTACATATTAAATATGCCATATACGGTGGGTAAAACACTGACATGAAAGTGAAAGTTTGTTTTGTTAAACGACACCTCTAGAGCAGATTTATTTATTAATCGTCGCCTATTCATTTGAAATTCAGACATTTGGTATTTTTTATAAGAGAGAGAGAGAGAGAGAGAGAGAGAGAGAGAGAGAGAGAGAGAGAGAGAGAGAGAGAGAGAGAGAGAGAGAGAGAGAGAGAGAGAGAGAGAGAGAGAGAAGGGTGGGGGTGGGTTTGAGCGGCAATAGTTATCAAAACGTTTGCTTGCAATTATAAACTGTTGAACCATTTTAGACATGTTGATATTTTTGTGATTATCACAATTTTAAATTCCAATGTGCTTTCTGAAGGAGGATCGAACCCAGACCGACCGCGTATCAAAAGGTTACGTTTTCCCTATAATCGAGTTAGGTAATAACCCCTCTCCCTCCCCCTCCCTCCGAGCTAGATACGGCAATTGTGATATTATTCTGTTCTGCCCTGTTCTCGTCTACTCTTAGTTTGATGTAACTTTTCAAGAGATTATAATATCGTATTACTTGTTTCTGGTTTGAAATGTAGAACGAGCACGTCGAGAAGTCGGTAAGGTTTGCTGCAGCGACGGCGTCAGCGTAAGTGAACGGAACACACTTGGATGGAGTTGATGTTGCAGACGGACAGAAGGCGAAACCATCATAGTCGGCGTTTAGACAGAACACAGAGCATTCGAGTGCGCTCTCCACGTTGATGTCGTCTGCTAGCTCCACGTCGAGGTGGTCGTGGACGTGGTTTTGAAATATCGCTGATCGTACAGTCGGGTTACTGACCGCAGCAAGACCTCCAGTACCATTTAAAAGTGTATTGACAGAGGTTTGACCGCTTGCACCATCTATAAGTGCACTTAGAAATATTGCACAACTGATTACGCAAACGTTTATTTCCATGCTGTCCTCTTCTCTCATTACTTAAATCTGATGAACTACGGATTGGAATAATCAGTTATTTATATACTCCCTTTATCAAAAAAACAAAACAAAAATGTAATTCAATTCCTATATAAACAATTGGCCAATTTCATGTAATCAATATTGTTAAATTATCATCCATTAATCAAAGGTTTACTTCCAGAGCAAACACACCTTTTATATATATATACATATTTTATATGTTTGTAAATATAGCTCCCTTCTTAAGGACAGACATCGATAGCAAAATATGGATAAATAATAATTTTTAAATTAAAAAAAAATAACACTACTATCTTATTACGAATTGAACGTGCTATTCACAGACGGTATCTTAGAGTGAGCGGGACGTAGCCCATTGGTAAGGCGCTCGCTCGATGCGCGGTCGATGAGGGATCGATCAAAGGTCGTGGCATGTACTGTCCTGTCTATGGTATGGCGCATATAAAAGATCCCTTGATGCTAATCGAAAAGAGTAGCCCATAAAGTGGTGACAGCGGGTTTCCTCTCTCAATATCTGTGTTGTCCTTCACCATATGTCTGACGCCATATAACTGTAAATAAAATGTGTTGAGTGCGTCGTTAAATAAAACATTTTTTTTTTTTTTTTTTTGTTGTTAAGTGAATAGTACTTTATTATGATCACCAGTCTCCCTGACTCTAATCAAGTCAAATGGTTTTACTGAACAATATCCCATACGAAACACGAATCAGTTAGCTACATCCCACCACAGATCCATTGGAACAAAATGTGCACACAAAGGGTCCAGTCAACCCAAAAGATTATGTCCATTATGTTTCTCTAAAATGTGTCTTATTTTTTCCCCCTTTTCTTTTGTTTTTAATCACACTGCCACCCTCTCTACATTGCATTCCGTCTCATTTCATCCCAATATGGCAGATCCTCTTATCTTTCAAGTTCTTCCGCTTACCACATCCACATGCCAGTCCTTGTCTTTACAACCGCGACACGTGCATGTCTCTTGTGGCCACCCCTGCCACACACCTGTCATTTCCCATCATCTTTTATTTGTGGGCTTAGCCAGACCACTTCAGAGAGTGTTAACGGGTGTTAAGAGGCACTTTTGTCCACCTACTATACTCCCCTACGACCGTCGGTCGTTAGTTAGTGCCGTGGGTCAGAGCAGTTTGTACTTAAACATTAAAATATATTTTTACGCTCATTTATTTTAGGAGTACAGATGGAAAATATCAGATATTAAAAATGTTCAGTGCTACAAATGTTCAGGTGTGTTGTCAAGAGATTTAGATGACCTTTTTTAACATAACAGTCAGCGACAACTGTCTGCCAAATAAGTTCAAGTTTGTTTCATTTCATGACACCACTAGGAAACACTGATTTATTCATCATCGGCTATTGTAGTCAAACATATGGTAAGTTGTGAGATCTTTCATATCCACCATCCCACAGACAGGATAACACATACCACTGCCTTTGATATACCAGTCGCGTTGCACTGGCTGGAACAACAAATAGCCCAATGGGTCCACCGACGAGGATCGACCAGGAACGACCAGGAACGACCACGTCTGAGGCGAGCGCTTTACCAATGGGTTACTCCCCGCTCCCATAGAAGCAATGTCAGTAGAATTAAATATATTTTGACTTTATACATAGAGACATTTCAGCTTTGCATCACAACAGATCAAAAGGAATGCCACACTTGCCTTACGAAAGTGTAATAACTGTTGGTGCAGATCGGGGGGGGGGGGGGGGGGGGGGGGGGGGGGTCAGGGGTCCAATGAATCCTCCTTTGGAAAAAGTTACGAGTCACAAGCTTGTTTTGACCCTTAAATATTTTTTATTCATGTTGCGCAGTAGCTACATAATAGTATGTTGCATTAAAACAAATGCTTTATGTTAATCAAAGTTCAACAAACTGAACAAACACCTAACTTAGGAAACTCCTTAAAATTATGTATTTTCTTGTATATTTCATAACAAATCAAAGGCAATAGCCGATGTAGACGAAAAGCATGGTCTGTTTTGAATCTTTAACTAATACATAATAATAATATAAAACCCGAAATTGCAGTTTTAAGACACATTCACTTAGAGCTTATAATGACCAAAATATAAAAATGTCTTAGGTCAGGTCAGGTCATAGGGCTTTACGTGCACATTCAGAACAAGCTGTTGTAGCGTACGCCTGTCCTGGGCGAAAGAGCCGGCCTCGGCCGGCTCCTCCGACCAGGACAGGAAAGGGGAGGGGGGTGGGAGGGGGAGAGGAGGGACCGCCTGCACTGGCAGGTGCAAGAGAGCAACAGCAGCCCGACCAAGGTCGGTAGCAGGCGGGGGTGGGGGTGATGGTGCTATGGAATTTTGAATGGTGCAAAGTATTATGCCAAAGAGAAAAAGTGCGCAGATTTGGTTGAGGAAATTGGGCGCAATTTTGAACGGTCGGTCAAAAAGAAAATTCCAGAGCTAGTATAGGTTTTGACATTAGTGAATCGAGAGTAGCGCGTTAATTAGACCTCTATGGTGCTGTGGTGTCTCCCTAGATTCCCCATAGGACCCTTAAAAGGGCCCGACCACTTCTGGTCGTGGCACGAGAACCCAGGTGAGACCCGTGCAATTGTGTAGATTGGGGGTGGGATAGGGTAGGCTGGTATTCTTTTGTTCAGCTTCCCCTGGGTGCAGTGCAATTGTGTACTCGGAGCCGGTATTCTTTTACCCAGCTCCTTATTAGAGTACGTGCTGGGCCATTAAATGGGGGCGGATGTATTGTTATCATTAGTCAATACATCCTATGTACTGTTGCGGTTGTGCATGCTATCTGTATGTGAACCCTACTTTGGTGTTACGGTTGTTCTTATTGTCCTATTCTAATAAAATACAAGGATGGGGGGGGGGGGGGGGGGAGAGTTATACTAGCCTAGCTATCTAATTTGAAGGGTTTTTACCCTTGTAGTGTGAGTATTGGTTAAAAAAATCCTAGTGCTCTAGCATGTTTAATTTTGCTTCCAATAAACTTGTCATTATAGGTAGGGAATCGACTAAGACAGACAGACAGACAGACTAATTGGTAGCAATCGTATACATGTCAGGTAGGTTGATGTACACCAGGAACACGTGTGGTTGATAACTTGTTTAATTTTGATTCCCGCCCCCGAAAGGTTATAGCTATTACTTAATAAGATAAATGATGTCTAATTAATGTACCTTTCTTGTCTTCTATCTGGTTATTTGTGAAGCTGGTACTGGAAATCTGGTTTCTTGTCTGTTTCTCCATCTGGGAACCTAAGTGACTCACCTTGTATGGCTATAATAAACTGGTTTATTGGCAATACATTGTGCAAGTGCAAGCATAATTCGTTCAGGACATAATGCACAGGTGATGCTCCTTGTCCGTGATTGGCTGGATTGGCCCAGTGAGGGCGCTGTAAAAGAAGGCTGATAATTAGTAATGTCCTATCGTGGTTGATTGCCCAACGGTGGTGATTGGCTGGTAGACAGGCCACTAAAACACTGGGGAGTGTTATCTACCAATTGCCAATCACGATTCATATTTACAAATAAACATTTTATGTATAATAATTATCATGGTTAGGAATTCTTGTTGGTACCCCTCACCGTTGACCCCCCAGCTGGGAATGCATGTTCAGGTCGAGTGCTTTAGGGTCGCTGTTCCATCCGGGGGGGGGGGGGGGGGGGCACAGGTGTAGGGTGTTGTTCCAACTAAGTATAAGACCCGTTTTAATCATTGCACCGTTCTCTCCCCGGGTTGGAGTGCATAGTCTGGTCGAATGCGTAAGGTCGCAAACGTTTCTTGTGAAATGTACGATTTTATACTTTGAATTAAATACCCCTATCCCACCCAAACATAAAAATACATCCAAATAATGTTATTTACTACTATTTTTTTATTATTAAAAAATCCAATAAGGATGACCGACAGGCTAAGACTTGACATTACATTCTGAATTTGACAAAGAACTGGATCATATTTTAGTGCACATTGTGTATGTAGGCTACTTAACATTTGTTTTGCATCATGAATCCTGCCGGTGACGGACAATTAATTATAGTTATTACTGTACATAGTTCTGCGCTACTTTTATTCCCTGTCCATGGTAAGGGTATGGAGGTGCGCATTCCAATATGGTATTTCGACATTTGCCCTTAATAACTTAACAAGTTACGAAAATTGCCGAGAACGTTACCATGAATACGTCAACAATCTTTTTATTGTGACGTCAACAATACTTTGACGCAATAGGCTTCTTGGTGCCAAAGCGATTCTTCGTACTTTCCTCTTGATGAATATAGTTTAACTTCAGAAATGTGCAAGCAGAATCGATGTTTGACTTTTGTAAGCATATTTATTTTTTACATGTATACAAATGTAAAATATCTTTGCATGGATCTAATACTACCTAATGACATCTAAGTACTGTGCTATTCTGTTGCACTCTTTTCTTCAAATGTTGAGTGGATATATCAAGAGGTAAGTGTTTGTTTTGTTTGTTAGTTTGTTTATTGTTGTTTTGTTTTGCTTGTGTTTGTTGATTTTTTTTTTGATTTTTTTTTTTGGTGGGGGTATCAGGACCGATGAAGTAGGAGTTTGTGTCGTAGGCGTTGGGGGAAGGCATCCATGAGTCGCGTTAAGAGGTGACAGGCACACATTAAAGATGTTGGTGGGGGGGGGGGGGGGGGGGGGGGGGGTGTGATTGGGGGCATGGTTCCTATACATATTAATAAAGACTACACGAAATGTACGCGAGGTTAATTCAGTTAAGTTCATTAACTGAGGGTGGGACATAGCCCTGTGGTGATGTGCGGTCAGTTTGGGACTGATCCCCGTAGGTGGGCCCATTGGGTTATTTCTCGTTCCAGCCAGTGCACCATGACTGGTATATCAAAGGCCGTGGTATGTGCTAGTCTGTCTCTGGGACGGTATATAAAAGATCCCTTGCTGCTAATGGAAAAATGGAGCGGGTTTCCTCTCTAGTACTACATGTCAAAATGACCAAACGTTTGACATCCAATAGCAGACGATCAATAAATTAATGTGCTCTAGTGGTGTAGTTAAACAAAATAAACTTTAAAACTAACTTTAGTTCACCAATTGTGTCAATTCAATTGAATTTCAACAATTTTACCACAACAAATACTCCCAAAGGACTGCAAGCGTGGATACAAGAGGGGGGTGTTGGAGGTGCACCCACTCCCCTCCGAAATTCGAAGTTCTCTGAAAAATCAAATGATTAAAGCAGATTAATGCATTTATTGGTTTTAGCGGGGAACATGTTTACAATGGTCAGCTTGATATTTCTGTAAAAAATTTAGCCATATATTTAATACACGTTAGTGTACATTTGAATGCGTTTCACTCCTGCCTTGAACCCCCCCCCCCCCCTTCTATTTGCCCCCACCAGTGATAATATAAAACAATTACAAAATTACCACCACACGACACACCCTTCTCAATCGTCAGCCTGACAGTCTTGTTGCGACCTTTGCTCGATTTGACGCTGGATTCGCCACTGCTATGTATTTCAAAATCTTACAGCCTCGTGATCGCGAAATACATATTTGGTATTAGAATAATTTGTACTCAAATTAAAGATAGAACATCATCAACATTATGTTAACCAACTTGGTTCTACAAAGGAAACTATTTTTGTAAACCACACCCCACGATACGTTAATGTTACATTACCAGAGCTGTACCCCCCCCCCCCCCCCCCCCCGAGAATCTTACTTTTTTCTTCTATATTTTTTTTACTCCAAAAAATAGCATAACCCTAGTCCTAACCCTAACCCTCAGGGTTTAATTTGTATAGTGTTTCATTTGTTTATAAAAAGTACTGCCCCTCCCCCCCCCCCCCTAGAATTTTGATCAGGGTACGGCCCTGATTACAAGTATTAACACTTGCACATTTCGCGAGATTTATGCAGATCAATATTTTCTCGAAGCAACGCTGTACGTCTAGAATAGCTGGGGCGGAATGTAGCTCATATTAGGGGTAGTGCGCTCGCCCGAGGTGCGATATATCGTAAGAACGGTCGCCCTCGATAGAATCGCACCCCCCTCTCCTACTAGCCAGTACCCTTCGCGAATGGTGCATCCAACGCTGTATCTCGCTCCAACCAGTGCACCACGACTGGTACGTCAAAGGCCGTGGTATGCAAAATATTGATAAATAATACTTTTTAAAAATAACACTACTATCTTATTACGAATTGAACGTGCTATTCACAGACGGTAACTTAGAGTGAGCGGGACGTAGCCCATTGGTAAGGCGCTCGCTCGATGCGCGGTCAATGTGAGATCGGTCAAAGGCCGTGGCATGTACTGTCCTGTCTATGGGATGGTGCATGACGGTTCTCGTTGGAAGATTTATTTATTTAATAATGAAAAGATACTTCAATCGGGATTTAGTGAATACGGTAGGTTATACAGTTTTGGTTTGTGTGTCCATTTGTTGCACTATTTCGGTTGAGGATCGTTTGAAAATTGGTGCCACAAGTTTTTAATACCAGCTACATATAGACTATGTAACAAGATTCGGACGTAGAAGAACCACACATTCTACGTCCCTTCGGACAATAGTATGTACTGGCAGTTTGTTTTTGTTTAACGACATCACTAGAGCACATTGATTTGTTAATCATCGGCTGTTGGATGTCAAACATTTAGTAATTTTGACATACAGTCTTAAAGAGGAAAACTGCTAAAACAAAATGTCCATTGGTAGCAAGGGATCTTTTATATGCACCATCTCACAAACAGGATAGCACATACCACGGCATTTGATATACCAGTCGTGGTGCACTGGATGGAACTGGAAATAGCCAAATGTGCCCACAAACGGGATCGATCCCATGTGCGCATATTGACAGGAGTTTCCATGAGGGATTTACAGCACGATATGAGCGGTCGTCACCCTTTTGTGATATTCTGCATCCTGCCGATAGTCCGGAGGAACGTAGTAAGTATTTTTTTTTACTACGCCCGGATCTCCTTAAATACCTTTAATATAGCTGGTAATCAAAACGTGTGGCACCATGTTTCAACCGTTTCTCCACCCAAATACTGCAACAAATGTACACGCAAACCACAAATGTATAAACTACCGTACTCGCTAAATAAAACGTTTTCCGCTCCATTTTAAATTCGGTACATAGAGGGAAGTAACTCGCCGTGCATGTTAAGAAAAGTATTTTGCCTTAACGTGCCCCGTGCACTATCATGCCGATTATTGTCGGGTGTAGCTGCATTAACACGAGCCTCGCTTTTGCTTCAGAACAGATATTTCTGCTCCAGTTTCGTTTGTTTTGTATGGGGTGGGGTTTTTTTTTTTTTCTTTTCTTTTCTAGTCTCACCTTTCTACTCTGCCTATCATAGCGTCCTCCCCCATAAACAAACACCACTACGCCCTTGACGTGCGCTTTACAGGACAGGGCGACATAACAAGTCGGTTAATGGAGCATTGACTATTAACACAAGGCGATTTCAAAAGGGACTGTAAACATTCAAAAATGGTAAATGTTTTGGGTTTTTTACTCCCAACTGGTGTGTATGCTACTAAATTATGCTTATAATATACATGACAGACTTTTAGTGGTACGTGTAAACAACGTAGAATGTTGGACTATATCATATATATACTCACGAAACAAAATTAAGCAATATATGATCGACATGGTATATTTTTAATTGCCATGACAGAGATAACGTTTCTTCAGTTTATGGTACTTATATTTTGGGATATTTTATATGATATAATACTGTTACGGTTAAAATAAGGCCGTGAGGAAGATGAAAAAAAAAAAAACTTTTAAGTTGCATAATGTTTCGGTGAGGAGTATACTTGACATATTTACATCGACACAACAGTCACTAAGGCCTGTTCAGGAAAACAGCACATATCAGTGGCGGATCCAGAAAATCCATGTAGCGAGGGGATAATGACATGAAGCGGAATGCCAATGGAACTTTGGAGGAGGTTTGGAGGGGATCGTAAAAAAATGAAAATTAATATAAAATTATAAATGTCGCAAAATTTAAGGGGCGGGTCCATGGTCCCCCCCCCTCCTCTACATCCGCCCCTGCATACAGTGTTAGGAAAAGGAGTGGGGAACACTTTTATCTAATACACACGATCAATATCTATCAAACATTTTAACCATTTTATTTAAAATAGCATCTGTGTGTATATCTCTCTATTTCTTTGTCTGTCTTCCTGTCTCTTACCTGTCTGTCCATCTCCCCCACCCCTCTCTCTCCCCTTTCCAGCTCTGTGTGTCTTTCACGCTCTCGATCTTAAAGGGAAATTCCTGAGTTTACTGCAATTTTTAAGATGTTATCGACTAACAGACACTGTTTTACGATTGTAATTACGTATTAAATATATTTTTCTGCATAAAATATTAGTGGCTGTATATTAAACGTGTTTCTGATTGTTCTAATATTTGCATTAGGTTAAATTTGATTTTATTTCATAAAATATAGTTTTTTCGTACGTACGAAATTATTTGAAGACAAATTCCAGTTTGGGCTTCTTACAAATATTAAGACGACCAGAAACACATTGATTGTACAGACACTGATATTCTACAAAAGATATGTAAGTTTAATCGAAGAAATATTTTATTAGTCGGAAACATCTGACAATGCAGCAAACTCAGGAATGTCCTACCTAGACCACTCCAGTTTTATTTGTTGGTTTACGGGCGAAATTTTTCAAAAAAGCAGAACTGAGGATGGAATAAAAATTAAAATGCCGAAAGAAAAAGGATTTTCAGTCAGTGACCCAGGGGTCTAGTGAATCTGCAAAACTATGACCCCGCCACAAAAGTTATTGGCTCCATATTTAAACAGAGATAAAATGCTAATTTTCGGCAATTTTTGAACAGCAATTTTAAATCGGTAACAAATAATAATTTAAATCAGTAACTTTAGTAACAAATACTAAAGAGAAAATTAAAAACCAAAAATTATTTCTTCAACAATTTCAATATTTTTTTTTATCTAACGGCAAAACCCCAACTGTCATGGATAATCTAAAGCCACTGACCTAAGACAATTCATAGAGTACCTACGGGCAATTGTCGAAGATGTCGCATTTAACTTTGAGACCTGCAGTCTAAAGTGTCGACATAATCACATTAAACATCAAATCGCTTTCCTCACCATGATGAAATTTGATGTCTGGTTTAGCAATTATTACTCGTCTCTATAACCTACAGACCGGCCTCGGTGGCGTCGTGGTTAGGCCATCGGTCTACAGGCTGGTAGGTACTGGGTTCGGATCCCAGTCGAGGCATGGGATTTTTAATCAAGATACCGACTCCAAACCCAGAGTGAGTGCTCCGCAAGGCTCATTGGGTAGGTGTAAGCCACTTGCACCGACCAGTGATCCATAACTGGTTCAACAAAGGCCATGGTTTGTGCTATCCTGCCTGTGGGAAGCGCAAATAAAAGATCCCTTGCTGCTAATCGGAAAGAGTAGCCCATGTAGTGGCGACAGCGGGTTTCCTCTCAAAATCTGTGTGGTCCTTAACCATATGTCTGACGCCATATAACCGTAAATAAAATGTGTTGAGTGCGTCGTTAAATAAAACATTTCTCTTTTTTTTTCTATAACCTACATGGGCGAGACGTAGCCCAGTAGTAAAGCGTATGTTTTATGCGCGATCGGTCTAGGATCGATCCCCGTCGGTGGACCTATTGGGGGTATTTCTCGTTCCAGCCAGTGGTATGTACTGTCCTGTCTGTGAAATGGTGCATATAAAAGATCCCTTGCTGCTAATCGAAAAGAGTAGCCCATGAAATGGCGACAGCGGGTTTCCTCTCTCAATATCTGTGTGGTCCTGAACCAAATGTCAGACGCTATATAACTGTAAACAAAATGTGTTGAGTGCGTCGTTAAATAAAACATGTCTTTCCTTCCTCTCTATATCCTACAGGGGCGAGACGTAGCCCAGTGGTAAAGCGCTCACTTGATGAGAGGTCGGTTTGGGGTCGATCCCCGTCAGTGGGCCCATTGGGCTATTTCTCGTTTCAGCCATTGCACCACGACTGGTACACCAAAGGCCGTGGTATGTGCTATCATGTCTATGATATGGTGCATATAAAAGATCCCGTGCTGCTAATCGAAAAGAGTAGCCCATGAAGTGGCGACAGCGGGTTTCCTCCCTCTATATCTGTGTGGTCCTTAACCATATGTCCGACGCCATATAACCGTAAATAAAATGTATTGAATGCGTCGTTAAACAAAACATTTCCTTTCCTTTCCATATAACCGTAAATAAAATGTGTTGAGTGCGTCGTTAAATAAACCATTTCCTTCCTTCCTATAGCCTACAGTAATGCATTAAACTATGTTTTGTCTGTTTTCGTTCATTGCAGTCTCACCAAGCGTCCAGTAGTGCTGTTGTTAAATTAGATACTAAGCAACAAAAGGTGCTACTTGACTTTTTGAAACAGGACTTGCCAAACACAATCTCGGTATGTTGCCACAGTGGTCGTCGTTTGGTTTTTGTTTCTTTGTCTGTTTATGCGATTTCGGGTCCATTTTTATTAGTCAGTTATTAAGAATAGACCGTTCACATATATTAAATTAGTTTATAATAATCACAACCATTTATTGGCGTCCTTTTGCTGTAATTTAGGTTATAGAAAACGTTATTATTATATTATCCTTTTACGATTACCGTTAGTTCAGCTATTTAAAGGCGCAGACCCTAGTTTCAGCCTGTGAAAACGAACAGTAAGTTTAGTTAATCTACACACCTGCAAAACATTTGGATACGGTTATAACAGAAAAAAGCTAAAGTTTTTGATGTTTATACCTGAAAATATCATCTAAAAACAGACTAGATCCTGTCTCGGTAAACTTTATTACTTAGACGAACGTGCGTTTTTAGAATTATGAGAAATGCATTATGGGTTATTACAAAAACCTGGATGACCAGAACACTTCAGGTGTACGAAAATGAATATTCTAAATAATAAAATGTAAGTACTCCTAATTTAAATATTAAATATTAATAGTGAAAAATATGTTGTAGTGTTTAAAAACTAGGGTCTGTCCCTTTAACTTGTTTCTATACGCAAAACTAAGGGAAAGGTTTTAACAAAATTTGAAGCAACCGATATTTCAATGTATTCAATGATTCCAAAATGTTAGATTGTATTATTGATTTGTCATTTAAAAAAACAAACAACCCCATAATATTTGGAATAGTTATATTATAGACCTCTAATATCCATTTCGCCTTTGATGGTGCAGTGTGTGTATGCCTAGTGGCACTAATTTTAGTAATGACGGTTTGATTTTCATTACTTGTCAGGGGGCGGATGCATGATTTTTGTTTTGATACGACGTTAAAAGGGAACACCTACAGTATTGCAGTGGTAAAGCGCTCGCTTGATGCGCGGTCGGTTTGGGATCAATCCCCGTCGGACGGCCCATTGGGCTATTTCTCGCTCCAGCCAGTGCACCACGACTGGTACATCAAACGCCGTGGTATATGCTATCCTGTCTAATGGATGGTGGATATAAAAAAATCTTTTGCTGCTAATTGAAAAGAATAGCCCATGAAATGGCGATAGCGGGTTTCCTCCCTCAATATCTGTGTGGTCCATAACCATATGTCCAACGCCATATAACCGTAAATAAAATGTGCTGACTGGGTAGTCAAGGCAGGGTAGTCGGGACTGGGTCACGGGCACTGTAACGGAAAGTAGACTGTGGTATGATATAGACCCTTCCCTTGCTGCATTAAGAAAATGTAGCGGGTTTCCTCAGGCTCCGTATTCATAAACGTACTTAAGTCAAAGTATGGTACTTACATACATACATTAAGTATGTCGATAAATATCATACATTGACTTAAGTACGTTTATGAATACGGAGTCTGATGACTACGAGTTTGATATCCAATAGCCGATGATAAATTAATTAATGTGTTCTAGTTGTGTCGTTAAACAAAACAAACTTTAAACATACAGGCCCTCTTACCACTGTCACCATTTGCTGTTTGGGCTATTTACTACCAAATCAAATCCCATAGACGACAATAGTAATATATGTGGCTAAATCTACTACCTAAGGCGTATCAATCGACATAAACACCACGGATATAAATACTACCACCCCTCACCCTTAAAGTGAATCAGAAAACAAATTGGGGTGAAGCTGTTCATTTCAGAGATAACGTGTAGTGTCTATGACAGTAGTAGCAAGCCTTATGACTACCCTAGTTCCACACAAAATTTGAATACGTCTTTTTCAAGGTACCCCTTGTGTGTTTCAAGTACAAGGTTAATTGACACAGTGGTTCTCGATGAAATACAATTGCATACATGTTTTGCCCAGATGAAACTAGTTTTTTTTACACCCAACACTCACATTTATCAGCAATCACAGGACTTGTGGTGTTAACTTCTCAATCAAAAGTTCGGTGCACCTCAAACTTTGACCCAGCCGGACGTAATTTGGTTTAGTACTACCAGGACTATTCCCTTGCATCCGCGCCTGCGTAGGTATTTTATTTTATAAAACATCTACATTTATTTGCATATTTGCAGATCTACGGAAGAGTGAAACTTATTGCTAATCAGAAATGGTCATATTCTGAAATTGTTGCTGACCAGTGGCCAAATTATAGAGCAATTCTAATTCGAGAAAATCCAGATATTTGTGTAAGTAAAGAGAATGTGCGCATGTGCCCGGATGGAGAGACACAGAGAGACGAACGGACGGATGGATGGGTGGATTTGTGTGGGTGAATAGATGGATTGACGTGTACTTTGCTCGAGTCGACGAGTGTCCTCTATCCCTGCCCCGAGCCGGGACGTAGCTCAGTGGTACAACGCTCGACTGATGCGCGATCAATCTAGGATCGATTCCGGTCGGTGGACCCATAGGGCTTTTTTTCGTTCCAAAGGCCGTGGTATGTACTATCCTTTACGTGGGATGGTGAATATAAAAGATCCCTTGCTGCTAATCGAAAAGAGTAGCTCATGAAGTGGCGACATCGGGTTTCCGCTCTCAATATGTGTGTGGTCCTTAGCCATATATCCGACGTCATATATAACCGTAAATAAGATGTGTTGAGTGCGTCGTTAAATAAAACATTTCCTTCTACCCCTGCCCTGTTTACACCTACATATAAACAGGGCTATTTTTCGTTCCAGCCAGTGCACCACGACTGGTATATCAAAGGCCGTGGTATGTGATATCCCCTCTGTGGGATGGTGCATAAACAAAACAAAACTTGCTGCTAATGGGGGAAAATGTAGCTGGTTTCCTCTCTAAGACTATATGTCAAAAATACCAAATGTTTGACATCCAATAGCCGATGATTAATAAATCAATGTGCTCTAGTGGTTTCGTTAAACAAAACAAACTTTTCTCATAATCTGCACGTGTACGATGTTGACCCCATATTGGACAGACATCAAATACAGTTTATACATAGTATTTCAGGATTAATTATATGTACATATATAATGCTTCTTATATTAGTTGTTTGTATGCATTTTTTTGAAAGTTACTCTTCACTATTATATATGTTGATGTTTTTCATTGCTATAATGCTGATAAGTTGTAAAACCTTAACGCAATAAAAGAATTAGATCTATAATTTTTGTTTTTTTTACACAACATATTCATCGAAAATATAAAACTCGATACGGTTATGATTTTTCTGTCCATCCGATGTAGCGACGAAGGCATATGTTTTACTACTAGAGCCGTTTATGATAACTGAAATCATACTTTACTTACATTTTATTGTTCAGATTATCCATTTCCGTACATTCAAAGTGTTTTTGGTCATCCTGATGTTTTTAATATCACAAAATGCATTTTCCATATTTTTAAAAACGCCCATGCGTCTGAGAAATAACAGTTATGGAGTCGAGTTTTAGTCTATTTTTAGAGGTTATTTCACCATTTCAAAGTCACAGACTCATGTTTCACTCAATTGTAATTTTATCGAAATGCGTTACAGGTTTATAGATTAACTAAACTTCGTGTTAATTTTCACGGGTTGAAACTAGGGTCTGTCCCTTTAAAAACAACTGTCTACAACACGTAACACAAAAAATATAGTTATTATCAAACCGTATATATAGGCTATTTGTCCAATTAGAACCAAAAAATAAAGCGAACATCAATTTTTTTAAAAATGAACAAGAAAAGGTTTATTGATTTCAATACATTGGATTGCCCGCTCTGAATACTGAGATATGGTCGTGTACAGTGTTTACATATGGAGTTTTCGTCCATTCCATTCATACAACGTATGTATTGCTGTATGTATTACTGTATTACTGTATGTATGTGTGTATGTATGTATGTACGTATGTATGTATGTATGTACGTATGTGTGTATGTATTGATGTATGTATATATGTATTGATATATTATGCATTGATGTATGTATATCTGTATGTTGTATGTATGTATATAATGCATATCCCAGTGTAACCGTACTTAATATTATTACTAATGCAATTGTTGCAATGCGTCGTTAAACATTTGTAAAAACAAATAGTAGATGTGTGAGGACTATTAGCATATAAACGTTCTGTTCGTTTCAGGATGGTTTCTTTGGGAGATTTGTCGTGGTCTATGGAAATGACAATGAGGCCATGACCAAAGTCTTATTCCATCCTGGGATTATTGATTGGACAAAGGAGTATATGTTTGGTATAAATTCGTGCTTCCTTCGTATAGGGCTTATTGGACGTTTTGGGACATCTTCTTATAAATGTATATGTATATGTATATGTATATGTGTATGTATTATGTATATGTATTATGTATATGTATGTATGCATGTATGCATGCATGTATGCATGTATGTATATATATATATATATATATATATGTATATATATATATGTATATATATATATATATATATATATATATATATATATATGTGTGTGTGTGTGTGTGTGTGTATGTGTGTGTGTGTGTGTTTGTGTGTGTGTGTTTAGTTTGGTAACACGTACAATTTGCTCCACTCACCTTTACCTTTTAAAAAATTTACTTATTTATTTAAATTTATTATATTATATATTTTTTATTTTTTATTTATGTTTCTTTTTATTTGATTTGATTTTCCTTAATTTGATTTTTTAATTTATTATTTATTTATTTATTTATTTATCTTTTGTTATATTACTAAATATTATTACAATTTCTACCCACTTCAAATTTACCCCTACCCTTCGTCCCAGACAAAGTCACTGGTGATGTCAGTGACTGCGACAAAGGACAAACTTGATCCTTGAGTGAACAGGCACAGTAGTTAAACGAGCATCCTAAAGTTTCATTCGTATTTAAAGTAGATCTACTTCACATCCATCAACACGATTCCTGAACACTGGATATGGATTTTATACTCATTCCTAATGATACTAATTGCAACTGTATTTCTCATTTATCAGATATACCTCCACATTTTCAAGATGTCCTCTCCTCGCTGTTGCCTGCTGGGTCACAGTTAAAAGCAGGCCTATTGAGTGGTCATACGTTTGTTGCCAGCCCGAAAACTATGCAGTTTAGGCAAGTACTTCAAGAACTGCCTTAAACTTCGTGTGTGTTAATGCAAGGAATGTGTATTTGTGCGAGTGTGTCTGCGAGAGTATGTGTCTGCAAGCGTGTGTGCGCCTCAATAATCAACCATAAACTAAGCTACGCAGATAAAATCCACAACATCCGACCCACCATAAACCATAGACAGTTTAGTGGTGTTCTGTGATTCTCTTTTTAAGTTGATATACGTATTATTCAGTTAAAGTAATATCGTCCCAAAGTGGGATTTTGTTTTCCATAACTAGCACGCTGTAGGGGTGTGAGGGTAAAACGATGGGATGGACAGTAGCTATAACGGCGACATAATTAAACATGTACAGATTAATTGTCCATTTCTCAAGAAGATTGCCTACATTATGTCGTTATAACAAGCTACAAGTGAATGATATTGTGATATTTTCTCGGTTATTTGTTTGATTTCCATGGTATAATTATATGTTTCAAAACACAGTACAATTTCAAAAACTAATAACTTATTAAAAGATGCAACTTTAAATTCTTCTTAAACCTCTTTCAGTCTGAACATGCCAACAGCAGACATTTCCGTCTCCGAAGTTCGGCAAGAGGATGTATCTTTAATTGTCCCAAACTGGATTGAACATCCCGAAACACCTGTGTTTCTAAGACGACTGATTAACGCCAATCTTCCAACAGTGTGTCTCAGACTTCAAACAGGCCAACCTGTAGCCTATTGTCTTACCCATTTGCACAACCTCATTGGTATGCTACACGTTATGCCAAATCACCGAAAACAAGGTTTAGCCAAGGTCTGTGTAAGCTACATGGCCCAAAACAAATTTAAAGAAGAAGAATTTGTTGGTGCTAGAGTCAGGTATTATAATGGGCCATCACAAAAGGTATTTCTCAGTTGTGGATTTGTCCGCCTTCCTGAAGCAAATGACTATTCTGTCATGGAATATTATCCTCCCAAATAAGCTAGGTGTATCATTTATAATTACTCGGACATTTAATGTGTACGCAACATAATATATATACATGTACACACACACACACACACACACACACACACACACACACACACACACACACACACACCACTATAATGGCGTACAGCAAAGAAACAGTTTTAATGTATAGTCTATACTCCAAATGACAAGTGAAGATAACATTGATATTTTGTAACAGTTTGCAATTTTGTGACAATATTAATCAAAGACATACGAAAATACAACTAATTATGTACTGCAACATTTGTATAATTTTAAATCACTACAATTTTATGCTCGTGAAAATATAAATTTGGCCAATAATTTTTAACATTTTTGCTGTGTTTTTGTTTTTATTTTGTCATTTCTTTTTGGTTGCTTTTATGGATTACAATGAAAGTAAGGAAATGTGATTAAATATGTCATATACGGGTACATTCTTCATAGCTGATATGCAATATGTAATGGTACCACTTATCTTAAAATATAAACTGTTTTTCATTTTTAAAATACATAGCTCAGGTGTTATTGCGGGCAGGCATAGTGTTTGTATTTAGCAACTCAATATGATGTATAAAAATAATTTAAATAAAATATTTCTTAGAAAAATAATATTTTTCATCTCTGTGCTATACATCGCAACAAAGAAAAAAACAACAACTGTATAGCACCCAAGGAATAAAACGTATGTCCATGTGTTAATACAGGGACATGTACAATGTTCATTATTATGTGTGATGATACACCTCATTATGATGTATTTAACTATGTAAAAATAAGGTAGACAAATTTTGAAAAATAGTTTTTATCTACAAGAATTTAGTTTTTCTCAAGGAAGTACAATCATTTATATACATGTAGTCAGTAAAATAATAGTATTTCTTACAGGGTGTTATTACTTAGCAACAAAAAACCCACAAAAAAACAAACAAAACAACAAACAACAACAACAACAACCTCCCAACAGAAAAAAAGAGACCCTTGAATATATATACTGGACGACAAAAGAAACGATTCACAAAATATTACACAGCGGTGAAAACAAACCCCTCTGTAATATCTTTTCTTACACACCCATTGGTGAGAACATCATTCGTTATTTTTATATCACATATCTGTTTACACATGCCTGTACGTATGTTAACAATTTCAAGACACACGACTGGCTGCTTCTAGGTGATGACCATACATTCAATGAAAAAACAGTCGATCAAAATCGATTACACTGTGACGTATAGTTAACCTGACACTCTGTGTTGCGTAAGGGCAAGGACTGTAAATAACTTTTAGTCGAAAAAGATGTTAAAGTTTACTTAAAACCTGGTGTTTGAGGATATGTAAGAAAGAGAAATACATTCGTGTCCGTTAGATACCATTTATCTCATAACTCGTTATTTAAAAAACATTTTAAAACTCGTTGTGAGATAAATGGTATCTAACGGCCACTCACGTATTATTATCTGTTTCTCAAAATATGGACACTGAAAAAGATAATGAAATTCATCACCAAGATTTGTATTACATAGGACATAGTCTGTCTCTTACAAAACACAAACCATTAAGAGAGCTATTGGAGCCAGCGAAAATGTGAGGAGTGTCACGGTGTGGGTGAGGAAGGATCCAGTTACCCCAAGTTATTATAATGCCCTTTACGTTTCAACAAAAAATACTGTTTACAAAAAAAAAAAAAATCGATTTAGGGTTCCCGTCTATATGAAAATCTATATATTAAAACTGGCCATCGTTACAAATGTTCAGTTGGGTGATATATATCCAAGGACATCTTATGTTCTGTCCTGTCTGTGGGACACTGCATATAAAAGATACCCTGCTGCTAACGGAACAACGTAGCGGGTTTCCTCTATGACTACGTGTGAAATATTACCAAATATTTGACAATCAATAGCCGATGATTAATAAATCAATGTGCTCCAGTGGTGTTGTTAAACCAAAAAACATTAACATGTAGACCTCCTATCCCTACCTAAGAAAAATCTCTGTATTAAAACTGGCCAGTGAAATAAATCTTCAGTTCAGTGAGACTTTTTTTTGTGTTTTTGTTTTGTTTTGTTTGGGATTTTGTTACAGTCGGCGACAATAATATAACGCAAACATTAAAACCATTTGAAGTTTAATACACTCACATCAATTATATTCATCATAGAGCAAACATGTGTAACGTTTGCATAATAATACGGAAATCATAATTTCTTAAAGTCACTATATGTAGCCCGATCGATCTAGGATCGATTCCCGTCGGTGGACCCAATGGGTTATTTCTCATTCCAGCCAGTGCTCCACAACTGGTGTAACAAAGGCCGTAGTATGTATTATGCTGTCTGTGGGATGGTACATATAAAAGATCCCTTGCTGAGAAATAGAAAAGAGTAGCCCATGAAGTGACGACAGCGGGTTTCCTTACTCAATATCTGTTTGGTCCGTAACCATATTTCCGACGCCATATAACCATAAATAAAATGTGTTGAGTGCGTTGTTAAATAAAACATTGCCTTTCCTTTCACTATATGTATAAATGTAAATATTGTAATTGTTTGGTTCAAATAGTCACTAAAGACCCAAGGACTGCGAATATTAAAACAAATTTGAAACGCATAGTGTGTAAACGTATTTATAATATGAAATGATACGTCTTTATTTAAGAAAACCGCACACCACAAAAATCCGTAACTACAAATATGTATGAATTTGAACAATGCACAATATATGTACCATTTGTAGTTATATATGTGGAGCGTGGTGAAGTCTTCTAACCACCCAACTAAAGCACTAAATTGTCATTTATGGATATTTATCCGTACAACCTTTGTTCTGGGTAATATACTTAAAGATAATACATAATAAGTAAACGGAATTTTGTTGATATTGTCAAATGAATTATTATATTTTGTAAATATCTTTCAAAATAAAAACGTAAAACTATCTAATTCAGGTGATCTTCACAGTGTTTTATTAGGTTTAATATAACAATGGCTTAAGTAGTTCTTTGTACGTAAACCACCGACAAGGTAGAACGGCTGACCTTTGACATCCGTGCGCGATCTTTGACATCCGTGCGCGACGATGAAACACTGAGACCATCACAAATGGCGTGTTCGTAGCAATATGGGTTTATATAGTTGAGACGATAATTATTACCAGTAGAGTTTTCCATTTTGAAATCGTAATAGCCGATTGTCGAATCCAATTGTTTTCTGATTATAGTGTCTGGAAGAAAATAATTTAAGTTATTAAAAAGAAAACCCTGTAATCTGGAAAAAAGAAGAGACAATGTATTAAAGTATTTACTTTACTGAAGAGTTACCTGCATCAAATTAAGAAGTGTTTCATTATAAATTACAACCGGTCTCTCGGTGGTGTCGTGGTTAAGCCATCAGACATAAGGCTGGTAGGTACTGGATTCGCAGCCCGGTGCCGGCCTCGGTGGTGTCGTGGTTAAGCCATCAGACATAAGGCTGGTAGGTACTGGGTCCTCAGCCCGGTACCAGCTCCCACCCAGAGCGAGTTTTAACGACTCAGTAGGTAGGTGTAAAACCACTACACCCTTTTCTCTCTTAACTAACGAACACCTAACCCACTGTCCTGGACAGACAGCGCTGATAGCTGAATTGTGTGCCTAGGACAGCGTGCTTGAACCTTAATTGGATATAAGCACGAAAATAAGTTGAAATGAAATGAAATTATAAATTACAGTCAAACCCATTAAAACGGACAACCAAAGGACCCAATAAAAAGTGTGGTATTGATGGGTGTCCAATTTACTTAAGCTTTTAATTCTTTGTTGTATAACGTGTTGTTGTTTGCTATTAATATTTTAAAAATAGGTAACACCCTAATTGTTACTAATATGAAAAACCGGTATTGTTCAAATTGATATAGGAATAATAATAATAAAAAAACCCTAATCAAATATGTTTTATGTTCCACCAAGACGAGTTAAAGAAATGTACTGTTGCTTATGGCATGTCTCCATCTGATTAATTTCAATGCAACTAATCAAACTTTAAATTGTAACACATCTACAAAACATTATTAAAGGTGATACCACAGTAAAAGACGTGAGAATATTTATCCTTCACGAATAATATGCCAAGGGAAAACATTTAATAGGAAAACTACCTATACCTCGTGCCGAGAATAATAATTCCAGTTTGGCTTAATTTGAAAAGAACAAGAAAACTGTTTTGGAAACAAACTGTTTGAAATTATACTCGTACTTTACCAATTATTCGGATCCTCAACGAGTAAAGGAAGATTAACACAAAAGTAATCAAACATAGAATTTAAAAAAAAAAAAAATTGTTTTTGTTTTTTTGTTTTGTTTTTTTAATTGTCCCCAGCTCATTTTGACGATGCCAGGGTTGGGGTGCCCTGATTCATCGCTTCACATAATATGAATTAGATTATACACGCAAAATACTGGGAGTACATACCCACTGTGGTGGTATGCTGATTATAGTAATAGTAATACTTATACAAATAATGTAGATGGTGATATATTTACTATTAATGCATATGTACATGTAGATAGTAGTATCTGTAGTAGTGTGATATATATATATATATATATATATATATATATATATATATATATATATATATATATATATATATAAAAGAATCCTTTATATGTGTCCATTTGGGACAGGGCTATTCCAGACGAGGGTACATAATTTGTTGAAATAATCATATTATGTACCATAGGGTGGAAAAGCCCTGTCCCACATGGATACATAATGGAGGATTATTTTTCTCCCACCTAGTAGATGAAAAACAAGCATTTTGAGAAAATGTGAAAAACCTACATTTTTAATTTTTTTTATTTTACAATAAAATAATCATAACCATTGAAAAGATCGTACCCAAAACTGATTTATACCAAAAGTATAAACCGAAAATGACAGTATAATTTCATTAAGACATCAGGTTTCATTGTTTTTGTAAAATATAAAAAGCATTTCTTCCGTTATTTTGCCGTTTACGCGACATCACCCAATGTTAATATCAGCTCAAACAATAGAAGTCACGTGGTCATTCAAGACCGATTTATTTCGCATAGGCTGACGTCATGGAATACGCCTGTCTTCTATGGTTAGGGATGAGAGAAAAACCCCAATATATATATATATATATATATATATATATATATATATATATATATATATATATATATATATATATACTCTTCAAAAGAAGAAACGCAAAACCACATTATCGTAACATTTGGAGAATTGATTTAATTATTGAATGGTGAGTCCGATAATTACCAAATGTTGCAGGATTGTTCACAGTTCACTCTAGTCCATTGTGAGTAAGTGATAGGACACACCACCAAGGTCAAGGTCATCTGGAGTCAATACCGGGTGTGGCCTCCGCGTGTGTTGACAACTGCCTGGCACCGCCTGCCCATTGAAGCAACCAGAGTACGGATGACGTCCCGGGGGATGGTGGCCCACTCGGCCTGCAAGGCTGCTTCCAGCTCGGGCAGGGTCTGGGGCTATGGTTGTCGCTGTCGGAGGCGTCGGTCCAACTCGTCCCATAGATGCTCAATTGGGTTCAAATCCGGTGATATCGATGGCCAAGGAAGGACATTAATGTTGTTGTTCTGTAGGAAAGCCGTTGTGAGACGTGCTGTGTGAGGCCTGGCGTTGTCATATTGGAACACTGCGTTGGCGTTGGCCATAACTGGAACGATGTGTGGCCGAATGATCTGGTCAATGTAGCCCTGTGCATTCAGGTTGCCCTGCACGTGGACCAGGTCAGTTCTGCCAGTGTGTGAGATGGCTGCCCACACCATGACACTACCCCCGCCGAATCTGTCCACTTCCCGCACGCAGTTTGCCGCATAACGTTCACCACGACGCCTATACACGCGACATCTTCCATCATGACGTCGGAGCAGAAATCGGGACTCGTCACTGAACCACACCTGTCTCCATCGCAGTTGAGGCCATTGTCGATGAATCTGGCACCACTGCAGTCGGAGTCGACGGTGTTGTGATGTTAAGATGACACCTCGAACTGGACGTCTGGCACGAATTCCTACCTCACGCAGGCGGTTCCGTACGGTCTGGTCGGATATCCTGCGCAAACCTGGTATTGCTGCGGCTGTGGAGGTGGCAGTAGTCAATCGTTCCCGAAGGTGGCGTACCCGGATGTAGCGGTCCTGCCCGGGAGTAGTGACCCGTGGTCGACCGGATCTAGGGAGGTCACGTGTTGATCCATGTTGCTGGTAACGGTCCCACAGTCTGGAGATGGTGCTTGGGGACACATGGAATGCCCTGGCAACGGCCGTTCTGGATTCGCCTGCGTCTAGTCGGCCGATGGCATTGTTTCTCTGCGGTTCACTGAGACGTGGCATTTCCTGGATTGTCAACTGTCGGCCAGATACAGAGGCCAGGCAAGCGAACACCCTGCACTTTTATACTGTCGGTGTTCATGTTGCACGTGCAGACAACGCACGTGCAGTGGTGACATAGTTTGCACGTGGCTGCGTTTTTTGCGAATATTCACATTTTGGAACTTTATTGTACAGTAGCTGCGTTTTTATCGAATGTAACCGTGGGAATGTGTTTGGGACATGCAGTGACCTTATATTCACAAAGCATGAACCGGTAGGAAACATAAAATCGGAGTTATAACCCATTTGTACCCTTTTGTGTTTCTTTTTTTGAAGAGTATATATATATATATATATATATATATATATATATATATATATATATATATCTATCTATCTTATCTATCTATATTTGCAGGGTTGAAAAGTAACATGAAAACCATGATCGCCAGCAGGTTGTCTCTGAAGTAAAATCAAATAATGCAATAGAATTAGAATAAAGATCGAACTGCGCTTGCTTTTGTATATAAATCTAGTCTCGGGTGCAGTCCTCTTTGTGGCGTGTCAAGAAGGGGTAAAATCTCCAGTATTGGATTTCCTCGGGAATGGACGAAGCACGCACACCTGTGCCCTTTAATTTCTATATTGTAAATGCTACAGTAGTAGGCTACTAATAAAACAAATATCAAAAGAAAAATAAATCTCTAAAAAAAACCCCAACATTTTATCAAAATATACCATGTACTTAGTTATAATATTACATAGCATAACGATGTACGTATTGTTTATTACAGTAAAGTTTGGATAGTTATGTACAGCTTGGTGTCAAGACTGATATGTTCTTATTTAATGCAAATCGCTTATATTTGAAACAATATACAACGACAATCAGTTAACTGAACTTCGGAATAAGCCCTGGGCTGTAGTAATGAAAAGGTAATTGTTATTTGTATATATGCACATGCGCTCACGTTAGTGTGAGTTAAAACTACAAGATAGATTTTGATTTTGTCCCAGAATAATGTAAGCTAATTAGATATGATTCCTTTTTACCATAACATTGATTAACAATTGTTAAATAGTAGCTCTACTAGATAATTATGGCGTATCCAGTCCATTCTAATAAGCCGACGACTTCTATATTTAAAAAAATACATGCAATGTCTTCAACACATTTTGAGCTATGATATAAATAATATAATATAATTTATAATATGAATGGCAAATTCCTTAGAATTATCAAAAAATGTATCAAGGCATAAAATCCTGTATCAGTGTAAATAACGAAATCTCACAATTATTTTCTTGCAACACCGGAGTCTGCCAAGGTGAACATTTGTCACCTATCCTGTTTGCACTTTATTTAAACCACCTACTAAATTTTAACTGCTCATGGGTAGCCACCGCTATAGATGACCACGATTGCTTCCTAGAAATTGGTATCCACTTACTTTGTCTCCTATATGCCGACGATACTGCTCTACTAGCAACCAATGCTCACAGTTTGTAAAAAAGATCTAAATGCATTTTTGTAATATTGCATAGAATGGAAACTTAAAGTAAATAGTGGAAAAACAATAATAATAATATTTAATGAAAATGCAAATGATTATAAGAAAAAAGTTTACTTTTGGAGATAAGTCTCTTGAAAATGTTTAAAAATACAAATATTTAGGTTTAACATTCACAAAGCAAAACAATGTTTAACTCAGCGTGCAACTAAAGCAATATATTTTGTTTTATCTAAAGCCAAGGATAACAATTTGCCAATAGACCTCTTTTGCATTCTACTGTGCATGTGCGCGTAGCGGGGCAAACTCGTGGACGCTAATCGTGAACTCACGCGAGATCTCGTAAAAATAGCCTTGTTTACAAATTGGGGGGGGGGGGGGGGGGGGGGATTGACAATAGGAGGCCACACAATAATAATGTGAATTAGCTCCATTAATAGGAACCCAAAACTTCTGTAAACATCCAATAAATATTTATTGAAGATATTTGTGCTTTATTGCTTATCACGAAATAAAAAAAAAAAAAATTGCTTTTAAGGCTTGAGAAACCGTCGGTTCCGATTCGTACACAATAAATATCGGATATGGGCTAAAATAATAATGTGCGTGCGTGTGCGCGCGTGTATGTATGTATGCAGATATTTATCGTATTTAACGTGATTTAAATATTTATAAAGCATCATACGGATAACTACATTCTGGATTTTTGTCGGGATTTCTTTTTAGCCAATTATTTAAAATTTTGTTCAGTATTTGGAAGAAAAAATAAATGATATGTATGGAATTTGAGCTACTATAAAACATTAGAATCAGGCCTGTAGGAACGATATTAGGGCGAGGGGGGGGGGGGGGACACGATATGTAGTGGAGGGACACCGTCTAGTATGTGTGTGTATGTGTGTGTGTGTGTGTGTGTGGGGGGGGGGGGCACAAGCCATATTTTAAACCGGATTTATATAAAGTAGTTAAAAGTGGGAGTACAGTCCTCCACCCCGGCCTCTCTGTTGCTATCGACCTGACTGAGATTGGCAAGAAATGTAATTGTATTGTATATACAAATATTTACATTTGAAGCAAGAACATGTAACCTAAGAAACACGTAAGGTTTATTTATAAGAGGTTAAGATAGCCGACAACTTGATAATATGGCTACAGACTCAGGATGGTCCCTTTATTATAAACTCAAGAGGGTTTATTATGCACAGTCAAAAGGTACTTTGAATGTTGGAAGCAAACATATGAAATAGTATGCCTCGGACGACGGACAAGCCTGAATTTAAACCGAAATAATTAAAATGGTGAAAGAAAAAGAAGCCTTAGGCCAATCAAATAAATAAATAAATAAATAAATAAATATTTTTAAGATCACATACTTTCAGAATTTGATAACTGTAAATTAATCAAAGTATCGGCGCTACGTGTATTGACATTTAAGCAAAAGTACTATGGTGACACTCTAGAATTGACGTATGCATCAACAGTCGTCAAACAAAAACACGTCAATAGCAACTTTACTTTGAAAGTTGTCCAGCGTTCAGAAAAAAACGAAAAAAAAAACGTCATGCGCTAGTTTATTTTGATTTAAGGATATCCGACGTCGTTCCCATTCAAAACTACACCGCATCACATATCCATACGTCATTTGAATATATCGTTCGATGGTTAACTGGTATATATAGAGTTTACAAAAATACGTTGTATTAAGTTTGAGATTATATGATAAAGAGATTATTACCCTCGTGTATTTCGATATCGTCAATATCATAGATTAGGAATAAACATAATGTATTATGCTCGGCAGACTTGAAGTTGTATGTGTCTCAAATAAATGATAGTGAAATAAAGTCAAGAAAAACAAAAAAGTAAAACTAAAATAAATAAATACCGTAAATAAATAAATAAATAAATTTAAAACTTCGTAAATACCAGATATTTCAAATGAATTTGGATGTGTTCGATTTAAATTATAATGAAGAGTAAATAAAAGAAAGAAAAAAAGAAAGAAAGAAAATTATATGACTGTCTTTTTTAATGAAACGATAAGGTGAAAATATAGCTGTGATAAAGGTCTATGTGAGGTACGGATTTTGTTGGGTTTTTAGGCGGAAGGGGAGGCATATTTTTATTAAATTTTAAATACTGATACATGTGGAGAATTAAACATAACTAGAAATCAGCATGAATATAATTATAATTCTAATTGTTAAAAGTAGCGAATACATTCCAATTAAGTTCATTTTATTGTATAAATATTTTAATTTTGTTTTGTTAAAACCCTTGACAGACGCTCTAGAGACTTCGTCTAAGTTAATTTTTAACTGCTTTTGGTCTTAAACCATTCCAATGTAAACTTTAGTGGACTGGTTTTTGCTTCCATTATACCATCTGATGCCAAATATGTACATTAGTCGCCAGAGAGTCCCATCTCCTACGAATCTACTCACGTCGCTCATGACAACTGTCTATCATGCCTCCCAAGTTGTAAATAGCTTCGATACAGTTGAATTCGGCAAGGGACTATAGTCTTTGCGCGCATGTGCAATGGGAATGCGAAAGAGGTCTGTTGATTGCAAGCTTAAACTATTTGACTCAATGGTCCTCCCAATACTTTTGTATGGCTGTGAAATCTGGGGATACGAAAATGTGGACACAATAAAAATATTCATATAAATTTTCTCACACGATTGTTGCCGGTAAAAAAGGTACACCTATTTTTATGTTATATGGGGAACTTGGTAGAACGCCACTAAAGCTAATTATAGATCAAAGAATTATAGGATTCTGGGCACGTATAGCTAAAGGTAAATCTACATAAATCTCTAATTTACTTCTTAAATGTATGATAAAAGACTCTACTGCAAACGGACACAGCTATAACTGGCTAGATAACATACTACGCCTGTTAAACAACATAGGCATGTCCGATATTTATATGTCGAAAAATTTACCATCCATAAAAATACAAACTGTGTATGTTACACGAAGGCCATTAGACCAGTACCTACATACATGGCATAACAACATCGAATCTACATTCAAAGGCCAAACATATTTTATTTTTAAACAAACTTTATATTTGGAAAAATACTTTATTAAAGTACCCGAAACATTGTGGACCAACCTTCTGAAATTCAGAACATGTAATCATTATTTACTCATAGAAATAGGACCGTGGAATAGCATCCAAGTCGAAAATAGATTATGTGCATTGTGCGAAGAAAATGATATTGGTGATGAATATCACTACTTATTTACATGTACTTATTTTATTAATACACGCAAAAGGTTTATAAAGCCATATTATTATTTTTAAAAAAACCTAGCACACTTAAATGCAAAGAACTGTTTAATTGTAACAGCATAAACACCCTCCATAAAAGGTCAAAATTCATTTCTGAAATTACATGTAAATACAGTAAACCATAGACAAACATCTTCAATACTGTCACGGGGATTCTATAATACCCGTAACTGAATGAAACACGATTGTCCAAATATCTCTCCTAACTGTATATCTATTAGATCTCTCTGTAACAGGCAGTTATATCCGCTGTGGCTCGTCTAGGTACGATCAGAGATACGATCTTATACAAGTATATATGATTATAGCACGTTTAGTTCACTAGAAAACACAACAAAAACACAATACACTTTGGAATCTGTATTAACCTACGTTGACAAATGTACTGCCGCAGTAGTTAATTAATAACAACAATAATAACAACCCAGAAGTGATCACTTAATTAGTTAATCTCTAGGTGCCTAGTTTACACAATATGCTAATCACTTCACCGTGACACAACACCCACAGGTGTGATAATTGAGAAACGCTAACACACACACTTGCGATAACGGAGAAACGCTTCCAGGGGATCTTAATTAATAAAGGAATTACAACACTATTCCTAACTGGTTAATTTTTAATTAACCCTAACTACTCATTCAGTAACCTTGTAACACAGGATTAATACTGGTACCTATCACAATAAAGACAATAACCTAAAGTTTACCTAGGTCTCTAGGATGACTGGCTAAGCTTTATATTACCAAATACTCGTATAATGTTAGAACGATAAGTCTACGATTTACTTCGTTAGATGACCGAAGACACTGTCTAAAGAATATTGGTATAATACAGTATTAAAATATTTAAAGTCACATCAATGACATCAAGGTTATACAACAGAGCAGAAATAATATATTTACCAAAGTCCAAACGGACTAACGTTCCCGGGCAGCCTTCCTTTTTGGTTCTCTCGATATATCTAAAATCCTAGCTATTTATTCAAAACTCTCAGAGACAGCGAATATCGCCTGTGGGTACAAGGCGGTACCTCACGTATCATGTGGATTTTCCACAGCCACCATGCCAGCATATTTTTCTCTGATCGTCAGACTGGCTGTCGCCAAACCGCGAGCAATCCCCTGGCCATAAACAGCATTACCGGAGATATTACGTAACTACTAGCCACATGGCCTCCACACCTGCGCTGGGTGTGTATTAGACGACCGTCGCGCAAAAGTATCACGTAACAAGTTGCCCACCTGGGCTAAGTGCATTTGGAACTGCACACGGCCTTCTAAAACAATTAATATCGCCACAGGCGAAAAGAAATTAAGAGCATGTACCGTCACAAATACCATTTGGTACGTTTTAAAGTACTGACTTACAAGAATCTCTCTGCTTTATTTGAATATCCTGTCACCATGGGTCTTCATTTTTAAAATGTGTATATAGGTATTTTGAATTATGTCTGTATATATTCTACAAGAACTGTTGTCATATTGTCATATTTTGCAGTAAAATTGTAAATACATCTCATATTTCTAGATATAACAGGTCATGTATTGTCATTTTTCGTGCCGGTTGTTTGAATACCGTAGCAGGCCATGATAATACTGCCACATGTTTATGGTTTTTATTCTAGGGATTTTCATAACTAATATATAAGACTGGAAAACCACCTGGGTATAATTTTGATTAGTACTTTAAATACTATTCTCCCATCCGCTACCGCGATCTCACGTCGAATAGATCAGATGTACGGGCTTGAAAGGTACACATTTCACCCTTTAGACGAGCGATGTTACAAGGGACCAATACAAAATTAATATTGTATCTACTAAGTATCTTCATGGGACATCATTCCGTTTTTTTGATGTTGAATTGTTATGTTTTTGTACACAGTTTGCCGTGTTATAACTAATACGAGTTAACTGATTCGTGACGGTTAATGCGCACGGTCGTGCCGGAAGACATTAAATATGGGTAGCTATCCAAGCCATATTTATAATAAAAAAGTAATTTGTTAATAGGTATCCCATAGATCAGTTTGTGTGTGTGTGTGTGTGTGTGTGTGTGTGTGTGTGTGTGTGTGTGTATATATATATATATATATATATATTATCTTACATTTTTAGTGCAATCATTTCCATCATTCTATATATAGTTTTTTTTCGGTATCGTCAATATCTTATATTAAGGATAAAAATTGTATTATGCGAGCCTCTGGCGAGCATACTACATTATTTTTATTCCTAATATATGATATTGACAATACCGAAATATACGAGGGTAATAATATCTTTATCATACAAACTCAAGCTTAATACAATGCGTTTTTGTAAACTGTAAACGCATCTTTAATTCAAGATCTCCATTACTAGATATTCAAATGACGTAAGAATATGTGTCGCGGTGTATTTTTGACTGGAAATTACGTCAAACTCGCCTGGCGTCATTTTGGATGTCCTTACATCAAAATAAACTAGGGCTTAACGTTTTGTTGTTTTCTGAACGCTGGACAGCTTTCAGTGTAAAAATGCTGTTGAAATATTTTTATTTTATGACTATGAATGCATACGTTAATTATGGTGTGTCACCCAAGTATGTTTGCTTAAATGTCAATAAACCTAGTGCCGTGACCTCGAGTAATTTACATCTAATCTGTAAAGTTTAAAAATTGTTACAGTATGTGATTTGAAAAATATCATGTACTTTGATTGCACTGAAAATGTAAGATATTACACACACACACACACACACACACACACACACACACACACACACATATATATATATATATATATATATATATATATATATATATATATATATATAGAGGTGTCCGGTTTGCACTGATACAAAAGCTTTTGTTGGAGTGTTGTTTCTTTCCGCTGGTGTCCTATTCACAGTCAGCCTTATATATGTATTGCCGATGTATTCAACAGATACTAATGTGAATATTTGCTATTTGACATTTACCTACATTAGGGCTGTATTCTCATGGTGAGATGTAGATTGCTGAATCGAATGAATCATACTCTACATGTTCATTATGTACCTATGCATTATTTAACAGTTCGTTAATCGTCATGATGACAAAGCACCGTGGTACATTGAATGACAAAACAATCACAACTTGGAAAGCTAAATAAAAATGCAACACGGTTCAAAACCTTGCCAGAGACAGTATCTGGGGATGAGGGATGTGGGTGGGGCATGCCTGTAAAACTGTTTTAAGCTCAACCGAAAATCAATCACGCAAATTAAGGCAAGTGAATAATTAGAAGCGTGCACGCAAATCAAGGTGAATGAACCATTGCAAGCGTTCACGCACATCAAGACAAGTGAACAATTACAAGCGTTCACGCACATCAAGACAAGTGAACAATTGCAAGCGTTCACGCAAATCAAAGGCGAGTGAGCCATTGCAAGCGTTCACCACATCAAAGTAAGTGAACACTTGCGATCGTTCACGCAAATCAAGGCGAGTAAACCACCGCAAGCGTTAACGCAAATCAAGGCGAGTAACCATTGCAAGCGTTCACGCAAATCAAAGGCGAGTGAGCCATTGCAAGCGTTCACCACATCAAAGTAAGTGAACACTTGCGATCGTTCACGCAAATCAAGGCGAGTAAACCACTGCAAGCGTTAACGCAAATCAAGGCGAGTAACCATTGCAAACGTTCACGCAAATCAAGACGTGTGAACCATTGCAAGCGTTCACGCGCAAATCAAGGCAAGTGAACCACTGTAAGCGTTCACGCAAGTCATGGCGAGTGAAACTCCTAAATAGAATAATTTGGTAAAACAAAAAGAAAGAAAAAGAAAAGGAGGGATTTTATGCTTAGACCATGATCGATTGTTCTTATCTTTCAGTCAAATCAAACCAAACCAATTCTAATAATCGATGTCCAACACAACAATGCACTTTCTGTAATCTAATCGGTTCCAATTATAATTGCATGATAATTTCTTTTTTTTTCTAAAGAAACGACAGCGGTGTGGGCATTAAACCATAAAAGAACCCCCCCCCCTCCCCCCGCCAAAAAAAAATAAAAAAATTATAATAAATAAAATAAAATAAAATATAATAATAATAATAATAATAATAATAATAATAAATAAATAAATAAAAATAATAAAAAATAAAAAAGCCACAAGAATAAAACAAATACATTTTTTTTTTTTTTTTTTTTTTTTTATTACCCAAGAAAAACAATAGGTACTGTCAGGGTTGGGGCCCCGAATCATTACCGTACCTAGCAATTATACACATACTATGCCATGGAGCAAGGAGAGAAAGGGAAGGAAGAAAGCTGAAATAAGTATTTCGTCCAAACCAGCAACATTGTAAAACAAACAAACATGGTCTTTTTTATATAAACAAAAAATTAGGCTGGTCGTTTAAATATTTTCCAAAAATCTTAACCAACATTCCAAGTTTTCGTCGAATTCTTTATATAAACAATTTTTGTAATACATATATTTTTCTAATAATAGCTTATATTTGATATAATGTTTGAATCCAGTTTTATTGAGTATTTTTCTGTAATTTTGTTTTGTATATATAATACTTTACAACGATAATTAACCAATTTACGAAATTGTTTTCCTTATTTATACCACCAAATAAAATCATAGTTTTGTTAAACTGGAAGTCTTTACCTGTTTGTTGCAGCCATTGTTCTATAAAATTCCAAAGTTGCGACGACTTTGGCGCAAGACATTACAGAGATTTGAATCAACATATTTTATTTTATATAAGAAAATATTCGTTGCTGTAATTCTATGTAGGATTTGATATTGGAACCACAACAGTGTTGGGTCTTTAAACATCTTAAATGGCAGGCTATAATACTTTGCCCACTCTGAAGGGGAAAAAGCAAATCCTTCAGCAGAGTCTTTAATCTGCGAAGTATGTTCGTGTTGTTGAGTAGTTTATAGATTTCCCTAGTTACAGATTTTTTTTTTTAAAAAGGTTTTATTTTAACTGGTAAAATGAGATGCTTTGGAACACCAACTGTTTGGATATTTAAAGTAGTTTCTTGCGTATAAAAACTTGTATAGCCTTTAATAAAGAAGCAAATTCTAGAAAATGTGATTTTATGCTATACTTTAAGCTGAATGTGTCATAATCTATAAACTGTCCTTGGTTATTAAGTAAGTCTAGTATAAATAAATCCCTTTTTCGATGTAATTTCTATATACAGCAGGCTTTTTATCTATAACAATATTGTTATTATACCAAATGTTTGAACATACAATGTCTTTACAATATATATATATATATATATATATATATATATATATATATAGATATATATATCGTCTAGGTGCCAGAGAGGTTCTGCAAAATCTGGCTAATTCAGTCCAGTAGGCAAGGAATATATATATTCCTTGCCTACTGGACTGAATTAGCCAGATTTTGCAGAACCTCTCTGGCACCTAGACGATTTCTAAATACGCTTGACGTCATAAATATATATTTTTCTAAATGCTGTTGAATTACGTATTCCCCAAGTTGCCATTTCACGTTTGGATCATTTTGTTTTAAAAATATTGAAACAAATTAATATATTTAATGTTATATTTATGGTTAAGTTGTCACATTTTATGTTTTTGGATAATGTGGAATATATTTTTTGGCGTATGATTAAATGAGTTTATAGGCGAAATGTTTATGAATCGTTCCAGAATAAACAAACCTTAGCTTACAAAATCAATATTTTGTCGCTGTAATTAAATGGGAAAAAAAAAAATCAATCATCGGTATACAGTTAGCTCCCTTGTGTACCCGGGTGCGCAAAGAGTTCGCTTGTTGGTTTTGCACAGATCCATGTTTTAAGGCTAATTATTTGGAATGGGAAGTAAATTCCTAACCTTAATGATGACCAAGAAGTTATTATTAAAAAATCTTTAAATGACAGTTGGTTTGTCACCAGCAGTTCAAACGGTTTAGCTATGTTATGTTATAGGGATTAACGTGCATATTCAGAGCAAGCCATTTTTAGCGCACACCTGTCATGGGCACAATGACGAGGCTTGGTATTCATACACCGAGTTTTCTTTGTGACAAATGTGGAGAAAGGTTTCCATAAATATATGTGTGATATCCGCCAACTCCCGCATGGGTGTGGTTTGCATGGGTGTGAACATTGTCAAAAATGCACCTAAAATAATGCATTTTGGACACATTATGATGCAAGTAACACAAACATTTAACTAAACATATTTAAAATACGTCCTCTTTATAATTATGATCCTTTTTATAATTTCCTTGCGACTGCAAATACCTGTACCATTCTTTATTTTTAAACCATAGGTGGGCATTTAGGATATCATGGGCTGATATGCATATGTAGCATTTGGGTTAAATCCCTCTAATCAGGAAGGACAACAACAATGCTGGGTAGGATTCGATTTATTTGGCAACTGTCAAGAAAAGGTCCTGAAAATAGTATATAAAAAGAATATAATATAATATAATTGATAAAACAACGTGTCATCGTACAATGCAAATGTTATACTAATATACACCAATCGTACAACTTGACAAAATACACATTGTCAAGGATATTAATTTATATATTACCTAACAAACACTGTTACATGCTATCAAAATAAACATATACATCAACATCATCATCCATGAACATGGCACACTGATGCAATTTATCATAAATACGCTACTGGTTCATCGAACCGGCTTACAAAATGACAAGCGCTGGCTAACACGCTTGTGAAACCAACAATACACGAAAAATGAATGCGTTGCTGGTAAGAAATGTACATTACTAAACACACACAAACACCTATAAATGGATTAGTTACACACCTTGGCTGTGGGCTATGGACCGAACTGGTTGCTAGCTACTGTGGTTGATATCTAGTCATCCTAGAAACAAACATCATAATATAAGCTAAAATATATAATGGTTCAATGCCCAACAATTAGCCCTCTATATATTTATCGTTATTGTATACAATATAATTACCCTAGTAATTATACTATTGTATTTACAGTTAGTAAATTAAGAATATATATTTAAAATACATTGAATAACTTTTAAATAGTTACAAACATTACTTTTTTTCCATAGTGTCAACTACATTTATCATTTTATTTGTACCTATAATTAATACAGATTATTATGATTTTATGGTGGGAGTTTCTTATGGCACTGTCACATTTAAGGCGCATATGTAATTTTATATATATATATATATATATATATATATATATATATATATATATATATATATATATATATATATATATATATATATATATATATACATATATATAAACGTGAAACATTGATTGTGCAATAGATATATAAAGATCATCATCATAATAAATAGTGAGGTCAATATCTACACAGGTAAGTATCCATGAAATCAGTGCTCCGATATTGCTTGTTGGTAGCCACGACACATAAACAACAAATACTATTATCTAATAAACCAATGTAGTGATTAACATGACCTACCTCAAACGTGATACAGCTGAGCACAATCCTTTAAAAATGCCTCATAAATTCCATCCTCATTTCTTATTGTCCGGTACATGTATTCGCACAAGTGCAGATCGTAGTTACCCCTTGTGGTGTGACTGGATTGGAATCTACGTTTCACACACCACCATGTATTTTCGATGATATTGGTGCATGCACCGCTGTCAGGATCTATAAATTAAAATGTATTAATGAAATCACTTTGCTAATACAATGAGTATATTATTGTTAATATTAAATATTGCTTACACCATCATTGGTGACCAAATACAATACTGTATCAAATATTACAGTTTGTATATACATATATATATATATATATATATATATATATATATATATATATATATATATATATATATATATATTATATACTTCTCAGTCTGTCACCTTTTCAATCACTTTGTTTTTACACACACACACACACACACACACACACACACACACACACACCCACACACACCACACCCACACACACACACACACAGAGAGAGAGAGAGAGAGAGAGAGAGAGAGAGAGAGAGAGAGAGAGAGAGAGACACACACACACACACACACACACACACAGACACACACACACACTAGACAGTCATACCTGCAAAATGCTCCGAATTATTCAGTCTTTTGAATGTAATTATTGAGACTATCCTTTAGGCCGTTGTATGCTTTCCATCAGTCTGTTATGATTGTGGTCCCGGGAAGAACATAACTCTCAATAATTGGTATTAAAGTTTTTTTATTTCTATTTTCTACAGGCACAAGAAAAACTTGTTGCGTTTCCCGACATATGCCCCCTAACACCCAGTGTCCGTCCAGCAATCGTCCACAATGAAATTTACTTTAGCCAAATTTGGATTTGTCCACTTCAACGATAGTCCCTTCTCCTCCGATTTGTTTAACTCCTTCTTTTTCAACAATAAAAGAACAAACTTCTCTACAATAATTGTAGTAATCTGCTACAGTTCGACTTGATGTTTGTATTACACATTTACGAGTATCATCAGATCTTTGCGTGTCGCTGATTTCTCCAGATGTGATGGACGTTTCTCAGATAGCACTACCATAGTCCTGTCTATATACAAAACAATATACCAACAGAAGACTTTTCCTTAGTGACACGTTGGATGAAGCAAACCAAGTGTTAGATCGGATTGATATTTGATTTCCTTTATTTCTGCATTCTCTTTTATTACATTGAAATTTATAAGTTACTCTTTCACGATCTTTTCTTTTGACTGTAAATATTTTATTTTATTTTTTCTATGCAGTTTTTACATTGTGATGATTTAGGTAAAGGTTAAATTTTTGACAAAATTCTATTATTTTTTGTTCGTCTTCTACAATTTTTAATAATCTATACAAATTTAAATATTTCAATACACCTCTCTTTTTTTTTTACTACTTTTACTTTCCTCGCAAGTTTCTAATTTCCTTTTCTCACAACTACTTTCACCTTCCAGCATAATAATGATCTCAATTGACAAATAATGCATTTCGGTGTTTTATACCTTTATTTCAGCAACATGCATGCAATCAGTGAAAAATGCGTGCAATGTAACTCATGATGACAAATTGTTTTACGAAAATCACGATCATACTGATTTTTTCAACTGACAGTGTCAATTAGGGCAATCAGTGGCTATCAAGATAATATTTTATTACTGTGTCCGTAATTATTCGGATAATTTCGTCAACTTCCGTCAACTTCCGGTTTAAGATTTAGGAAGTTCATAAGGATAAAACATTGATAGTCTTTCAACAAAACTCATTGGTCGACTGGATACATAGGTGAACAAGTGACGTTTATCTGAAGGTTGTGGGATCTAATCCAGGTAAGTGATAAATGTTTCTAAGTTAAATATCATCAATATAATATGTGAATAAAAGAGTTGGTTGAAAAAGAAGAATGGAAGGTAACAGTGGGGTAAGTAAGGAAGGTAAAATATATTTATTTATAAATTTAATTATTTATTTATTCATGTAGATGGGGTTTCGTAAAATTGTGCCCCATAAAAATTATTCCACTCTTGATATCGACCGGGAGACGGTGACAAAGATAAGTGCGCCCCATAAAACAGTATTCCCCTCTTTATATCGATCGAGTGACAGTGCCAATGGAAAGTCCTTCCTCATTGGCTAAACTCTTGTTTGACGAGAAAGAAAGGTTAGGGCGTTGTCTTATAGGGTATTCCTACGACGAATATCCTAAAACCAAACGAAATAACCAATTAATAAAATATTTTAAAATAAGTAGCTAATAAAATACAATATATATACATACATAGTCATATATTTCTACCCCGTTACACATAAATCTCAGATGAAGATTCACAAGTAACTGTGATCTTCTGCCAAAGGACAAACACTAGGCTCAAGTGTATGATTTAATGACGTCATAGACACATGGCGTACTAAACCGACGTCATACGTTTACGGTTACTAGGCACACTTGGGTCTTGACCTGGAAACAGCTACTTTTTTGCATGTACCATAGTGGATACCCAATACCCGATGTATTTTTTTCGTGCTGCGTTGTCGTTAAATATCTATTGTATCTATCGGAACAGCCATCACAAGTCTCGGAAGTGTTCTTCAATATATGTTGGAGATGAAACTGATCAACAACAGGTAATCTCTTACACATATGTGTTATAAAAACTGTTATTGTCTATATCGTTTTGAACTAATCACTAACAACTAACCATTAACTCTCGGAGGTGTGTACCCAGGACTATGCTATGCATAATTAACGCCGGGTTTTCAAACAGTTTGTAGCACGCCGCCAACTGAAGCTGAATGTGTCGGATCGTCGACGGATCGTAACCAAATGAAATTTAAACAATTACATTATCTTCCCATCCACTTACATATTCCACAATATTTGATATGGCCGGAGTGGCAAATCATTGTCGGTATAACCCCATTTGTTGTTTTCAGCATCAGCATATGCCAATCGATAATTAAACGCATAATAAAAGGAGGTGCGCAGAACGTCTGGTTAGTGATGTGTTGCACGTTTTGATTGTGATAAGGCAGGCAGTTATGGGTAAGTTTTGAATTTTGATATTTAATTTAATTACAACTAACATATTCTGGCTGCGTACAGGTCCGCAGGGGTCGGGTGGGGAGGGGTGGATAGTGAGCATGGGGAGGGAAATGAGTCTGTGTTTCCACTTGAGGCCCAAAACATTTACTATTTTGTCTTAATAAAATTAACCAGAAAGAAAATTTGAAATGCATTTATTTTTCTCATGAACCTAGGTTCTACACGCTATTTTATTTTGTAATTTTATATGCTTGCTTAATGTACTTTGGTTTTTCGCAGGTTGCAAACACCCGAACTTGCATCTCCCGAAAATATATTTTCATTGTATCCTCTTAATGTTCTCTGGAAGTGAAACATTTACAGAAAAACGTAAGTCAATTTTAATTTTATAGCATATTTTTGTGCATTTTGTGCATTTTGTGCATTAAGCGTTTCAACTATAATTTGTTCCAATTCAATTCAATGTTCTTACATTTTAATAATAAAGTCAATCTTAATATTTGTCTTGGTTTTTAAGCAGTTTAATATGTATTGTTAGAATGTGCGATATAGGTCAGATGTAAAGCTCTTGCCTGAGGTCAGAACCGTATTAGCGAACAGGCCGATTAGGCCCAGACCCAGGCCACCAAATTCTAGGGTGCGGCAAAATCCTTCAAACACAAAACAAACACAAATAGGTTGGGTTTCAGTTTTTTTCTTTGTTGTTGTTGTTTGTTTGTTTTTGTGGGTTTTAAATTTTTGATGTACAAAATTCCACATTCCCACTAAGTAGAAACTACTCTTTATGTAAGGTACAACCGCACCCCACCCCCGCACATCCTTAGCCGCCAATCTCAAAATTGTATTACTAAATAGTAAAATATACGCTTTATGCCAGATCCATCCACCCTCACCCCGCTTTGTTGCATTTGTCAGTTTTTGTAATGATGAATTTTGTGCTTATGGAATGCAATAAAATTCATTTAAGGACATCTAATTTTCAATTTCCCCCAAACCCCTAATCTAATTTCAATCCGTCAGGCCCATCACCAAATGTTTGCTTACTTTCGTCATGCGTGCATATGCCTCACTATGCCAATGTTTTACAGTTAAACGCCAACATGTCTTGCCCCCTCTGGAAAACGTCCTGTAGAGGCTCATAGGGGAGGGGTAAGAATATTAGTACGTCTCTGCCTGATGCTTTGGTCGAAGGATCGAATTCCCTCGGTGGACCTATTTTCAGTTTGTTTTTGTCCTTGTGCCAACCAGTGCCCAACGATTGGTATATCAAAGGATGTGGTATATGTTGTCCTGTCTGTGGGAAATGGCATATACACGATCCCATGTTGCTAGCAGACAAAATGTAGTGGGTTTCGTCTAAAACTATAATCTGAATTGTGAGATATTTGACATCCAAAAACCTATGATTAATACAGCAAGCTGCTGGGCGTGCCCATATTAGTTAGCCCTGGGAATAGATTAAAACGTTTACCGGCCAGTTTTTATTTTTTTAATTCTTTAACACCGCTAACAATTAACTAGAAACAAAGTTTATTAGAACGTCACTAACATTACGTAGATGATATAAGATGAATGGCGAAGCCGCAGTATTTTCATTCCGTACGTAGGAAGAAGAAGATTGTTTGAGCACATTGATTTATTAATCATCGGCAATTGGATGTCAAACATTTGGTAATTTTGACATATAGTCTTAGAGAGGAAACCATCTACATATTTTGCTATTAGTAGCAATAGTTCTTTTATATATGTACTATCACATAGACAGGGTAACACATACCACGGAGTTTGGTGTACCAGTCGTGGTGCACAGACCGAAACTAAAAATAGCCCAATAGGGCCACCGACGAGGATCGATCCCAGACCTACCGAGCATTAAGCGAGCGCTTTACCACTGGACTTAGTCCCCATCCTGCACTCCGTTTTTGCACAATTGTATAAATCGTATTTCCATATACTTACCTTTTTATGACACCCAATAGCCAATGTGTATTTTTGTGCTGGTATGTTGCTAAACATTCTGTCACGGGGATTCTATAATACCCGTAACTGAATAAAACACGATTGTCCAAACATCTCTCCTAACTGTATATCTATTAGATCTCTCTGTAACGGGCGGTTATACCCTAATGTGGCTCGTCTAGGTATGATCAGCGATAAGATCTTATATAAAGTATATATTATTATAGCACGTTTAGTTCACTAGAAAACACAACAAAAACACAATACACTTTGGAATCTGTATTAACCTACGCTGACAAATGTACTGCCGCAGTAGTTAATTAATAACAACAATAATAACAACCCAGAACTGATCACTTAATTAGTTAATCTCTAGGTGTCTAGTTTACACAATATGCTAATCACTTCACAAAGACACAACATCCACACGTGTGATAATTGAGAAACGCTAACACACACACGTGCGATAATGGAGAAACGCTTCCAGGGGAACTTAATTAATAAAGGAATTACAACACTATTCCTAACTGGTTAATTTTTTAATAACCCTAACTACTCATTCAATAACCTTGTAATACAGAATTAATACTGGTACCTATCACAATAAAGACAATAACCTACAGTTTACCTAGGTCCTCTAGGATTACTGGCTAAGCTTTATATATATATATATATATATATATATATATATATATATATATATATATATATCAGAACGGTGAGCCTACAGAATACTGCGTCAGATGACCGACAGCACCGTGTAAATAATATTGGTATAATACAGTATTAAAATATTTAAAGTCACATCAATCACATCAAGGTTATACACAGAGCAAAAAATATATATTTACCAAAGTCCCGTCTGAACTAATATAGATCGTTCAGTGGACGGACAGCGATCCCCTGGAGCCTTCCAATATGTTTCTCCTCGATATCTCTAAAACCCTAGCTATTTATTCAAAACTCTCAGAGACAGCGAATATCGCCTGGGGGTACAAGGCGGTACCTCACGTATCATGTGGGTTTTCCACAACCACCACGCCGGCATATTTTTATCTTTGAAGACCAGACTTACTGACGCCGATCGTCGCCAGTCACGGTCGTCGAAACCGCACTCGCAGAGGTATTACGTAACTACTGGCCACATGGCCTCCACACGTGCACTAAGTGCATAATGGAATGTACGGTCGCGCGAAGGTATTACGTAACAAAGTGTCCACCTGGGCTTAAGTGCTTATTGGACTGCACACGGCCCTCTAACACAATTAATATCGCCGCAGGCGAAAAGAAATTAAGAGCATATACCGTCACACATTCATTCATTCATTCACGTCCCTGCCCCGTCGTATGAAGGAAATTCATATCACGCCGTCCTGTTCGCTTGGTGTCATCTGAACTATTAGTATCTCGGTTGATTTCATTTTAATTTAGTTTCGTGCTTATAGTGACCAGAACAGTGTGCTTGAACCTTAATTGGACATAATAGTCCATGAGCCAGGACCCAAAATTTGTCCAGTTGGTACCACCTGGGGGGGGGGGGGGGGGGGGGGGGGGGGGCGAATGCTCATAGTGATTTTTGTCAAGGACTACATCCCTAGGCATGGAATATTTATGATAGCATTGCAGGACTTACAGCTTTCTGTGTGTATCCACCCGTTTTGTGACTCTACCCCCATTTCCTCGACAGTTATATTTTTATAGAATTGCTTAAAGGTGACTAGATTAAAAGCATTGTAAAATATTTGTTAGGGCATTTAATAATGCCAAACTTGGGGAATTAGGAGGTAATGGATTGGTGAATTCAGATATATTACCAATATTGAAATCCTTCGAGGATTGGGGTCTCATATAACACTTTTTGTAACATTACAAAATACAATTTACACAGTTTTATTTTTTAGTAGAAATTTAATATAAAGTTTAGGCTCAGCACCTCAAATATTCTCTTTAAACGTTCTAGTTACAACAGAAGCTTATTTGGACATCTAGTTATTATTGCAACCTACAAATAAAGTTTTGTTGCAGGATTTGCTGTGTAATTACACATTTTATAACCCTACCCCTATTTCTTCAACAGTTATATTTTCACAGACATGCTAAATGATGACCATATTAAAAGCTGGGTAAAATATTTTTCAGGGCATTTAAAAAAACAAAATTTGGGAGATAATGGATTGGACAATTCAGATATATTACCAATATTGAAATCCATTGAGGATTAGGGTCTCATATAACACTTTTTCTGTAAAGTTACCACATACACAAATTCACAGAGTTTTATTTTTCAGTAGAAATTTAACATAAAGTTTAGGCTCAGCACCTCAAATATTCTCTTTAAATGTTCTAATTATAATAGAAGCCCATTTGGACATCCTGTTATTATTTACATCCTATAAATAAAGTTTTGTTGCAGGATTTGCTGTGTAATTACACATTTTATAACCTTACCCCTATTCCCTCAACAGCAATATTTCAATGGAATTCTTAATAGTGACTAAATAAAACACATCATAAAATATTTATTAGGATGGTCAAGGCTAAAATAAGAGAAGAGCAAGTTAGTGGAATATGAATCTCAGAAATAAAAGCAATCGTGTCATCCCTAGAGGGTTAGGGTCTCAAGTAACACTTTTATTTTTACATTACATAGTGCAATTTCTACCATTTCTCAACAATAATTTCACTTGAAGTTTAGGTTGACATCCTCAAATATTCTGTTTCAGGGATTTTATTGCAAACAAATCTATATTAGGCTGCTAATTACTACTTAGGTCCTGCATGTAAAGTGAATTTGACGTTATATGTTGATGAGATGTCATTAAAATGATCTCTCATTAGACTAAAACCGATTAAAAGTCTACGTTATTGATTTAAACCACATATTGATCATGTATTTATTGTTATTGTTGTAATATAACCATGACTACAAAGGTATTATTGTTTATTGTTTAAAATTGTATCTTTGTACAGAGTCCATGGAAGGTACTAACATATCATAAAATGGTCACACACAAATAGGCATACTGTTGAATCCACAACTTAAAAGATTAAAACAACACATTTTTATAATTTTATAATAAGTTTACCTATTTGTTAATTGCATTAATATACTGGTAAGTGATTCAACTGTACACGTTTCCTAAAAAATAATATTAATGAATTACTATATTCATAATTATATTGAACTAATCCAGACATTGAAAATAGCATGACATAGTGTGTCATGTTTCAACCACCATTTAGCCTAATACATACGAATCTATCTTGGGACAACATTGATAGACTGGAGGTGGCTCTCACTGGTGGAGAAAATGTTTGAAATTGTATATTTCTGGTGCATGTTTTGGACCAGAGTCACTGGTAATGGATCGTACTAATGATAAAACAAAACCTCAAACATTTAGCTAAAGTTGCTTGAAAACAAATAACCTCATTTGGAAGCTAGCACGGCAGACAAACACAGATAAATGGAAAATACAAAGTTGGACTGAATTCGGTATGAGTACCAGATATTTCAATACGAACCATCTCAAAGATACCTGCCTACTATCAATACATTTTGTTCCGAGCCGACGACTGTATTTTAAATTGTGAACCAGAAGCAAAGCATTTCAGAATAAAAGTGCCGTTACAAATCATTGCCGTATTGATGAATCAAACAGTTTGCAAAGGCAAAACGACGGCTATGTCATTATTATCTTAAGAATGGAATAATTCTTAATGCTATAGGCATCATATGATGGTCATTTCAAGGCTTGCACATAAATATACGGGTATATGATTGCTGTGCGCGTAGTCCTTGTAAAGATATGCAACCATGTGCAAGTATATCATGAAGCTCTAAAAGTATTATGAGACTAGCTTGGTCAGTTTACTCTTTGGACAAAAAGCCAACCAAAGAAACAACCCAGGTTAAAGACTTGTACCAAATGAAATTTGACAGCCTAGCAGTTTGCCAAGTTTTAGCAGAGTTAAACAATCTCTCGAGAGATTTATTCAAATGTCTGTCACACAGAAATGAAGAGCTTTCAGCGGTTTTTTTTTATGTCTATAAGTTATATAGATGCATTGCTTAGCCTTACCGACCTCGGTGGCGTCGTGGCAGGCCATCGGTCTACAGGCTGGTAGATACTGGGTTCAGAACCCAGTCGAGGCATGAAATTGTTAATCCAGATACCGACTCCAAACCCTGAGTGAGTGATCCGCAAGGCTCAATGGGTAGGTGTAAACCACTTGCACCGACCAGTGATCCATAACTGGTTCAACAAAGGCCATGGTTTGTGCTATCCTGCCTGTGGGAAGCGCAAATAAAAGATCCCTTGCTGCCTGTCGTAAAAAGAGTAGCCTATGTGGCGACAGCGGGTTTCCTCTAAAAAAATCTGTGTGGTCCTTAACCATATGTCTGACGCCATATAACCATAATTAAAATATGTTGAGTGCGTCGTTAAATAAAACACTTCTTTCTTTCTTTTGCTTAGCCTTCTACGAGCATCTCATGTGGGAATTGCACTTTAGTGGTTCCACGGTGCTCTGCTCTGAGAAGCTGTATTATGGCATATGCTTATTAAGCACAAAATCTATCTTCCAATTGAGCACCCTGATATGTTTGAAGCCTTTCAGATTGGCAGCATTTTGTATGAGATGTATGACAACAATATTTGTGGATGCATTCCTAAAAACCACTAAGTTAAAGTGAACAAGGATGCCCGGACACAACACGGTTAAGGCTAAATTCTGCTGCTAAAAAGATACAGCAGGACATCAATGTGTTATCATATGAGTTTCCAAAGCCAAACGTTTAAAGGGATTATGACTATATTCCAAAGTACTCGTAGTAAGCTTCATACAATGCTGATTAAGTGCATTTGCTGATAACATATGTACTAGTGGATACTTACTGCCTTTGACTTGATGAAGAACAATGTTATGCAGCCTAGCTTCAAGGGTGAGCGACTATATATAACAATAAATCTCATGACAAAATCAGAACACGAAAAGCTGAAACATTAGCCATTTGTGACAAAAAATGAATTGAAAACCAATCACTGTTTGTATGCATCACTGAGCTGGCACAAGGCATAATTTCCAGATATCCTTTAACTTTCATTTGTACCTCTATAATGGGCTTTCACTGCAGATGAATTTAACATGAGCAGATAGTCTAACATAAATATTTTAACTATTGTTGATGGTATTGACTTGGTTCAGGTAGTACATGGTGATTGTGTTAAGTGTTTAGAGGTGGTACATTAATGTTGCATAAAGCATTATGAGGTGGAAGCCACATAAAACATGTTAATATTGTGGTTGGTATATATCCTTTCGGAATCAGGTAACAAAGATCACCAATTTAAATAATTTCCTAGTCAAAGAATGAAGGAAGGCAGTGTACACAAATACACTCCAAAACAAAGTGTTTTGATAACAAAATTAAAACAATATCCAAGGTTGTGTGCCATCCGATGTTTTCAAGTTGACTGATGCTTGCTATTGCATGCAGCTCATGCTGCAATTGAGGTATACAAGTAAGTTGCCTTTAGCTCAGAAGACAGAAAATATATTTTGTGCTTGGCATTTTAAGAGATCCCTGGAGTTCCATTGCTCTCACAAATGTGGTCCGAAACTGGTGCACGTATCGTTGAATCTGTATTGAGTATCAAAATGTTTGTAGAGTTGTTACACTGCCAGTGTACCTAGGAATCAGAACTGTGTGTCAAATTTGAAACTTTTCCAAAACATTACAAAATGTGCCAATAAATATTCACTTCGCCTATTTGAATCACACTTCGTCCCTTTCTTTTTGAAAGGGACAAATTCACTTCTCCTACTTTTTCAGTTCTAGATTAGAGCCTGCCAGGGTATGTTTCTGTTCTGTGCAAAGAAGGGCAGAATCGAAAGTGTAACTATGCAGGGATTGTTTGATAAAACAGTATTACACAACATTCAATCAACCAGATTGTAATGTAGAGTATGATCCAGTGACACCAAGTGCCGTTGATACAAGATGGAAAATAGAAATAGAAGAAGAGTACTATAGTATACAGCATCTATATAGACTGGTATAATGTTTATAATTCAAGATTTTGACAACCAGGTTGAAGACAGTGATGGAAATGTAGGACAGAAATTTGATATCTGCAAACTATGCATCCATCTTTATCATGGTATTTTTAATTTATCAAGACAATGTATGCATTTCCAACTGATTTATTGTTTCGACTTAGTCGTGTACAGCAATATGATTTTAAACAATAATATTTATTATCACCTGCATGTAACAATAAATATGTGATCAAAGTACATTTTAAATTGACAGGAAAATTTAATGGGTTTATATTTGAAACTAATAAAATTTGCATTAACTAATTTTTTTTTAAAAGCCATACTCATGTTAATAACTTCATCAGCAAATAGTTTAACAAATGCTTTATATATGGAATATCTAAATAATTCGTGGGAGTCCAACACACATTCAGGTACATTAAAGCCCTAAAAAAGTGTAAACTTCAACTGGAATTACAGTTGTAAAATGGCGAACATTGCATTTCCTTAGAATCAAACAAAAAGTGTTATGTGAGACCCTAACCTTCAAATGATGTCACTATTGCTTCTATTTCTCAGATTTATATCCCATAAACTTTGTCTACCTTTAGGATTGCCATGTATATTTCAATAAATATTGTATTATGTTTTTATTTAATTATCCTGTTAACAATTCCTTTGCAATACTGCTTTTGGGAAAAGGGGTAGGGTTATCAAAAGGGTTGTTACACAAAAACACTTCCAAAAACACTTTATATATAGGATCTAAATATTAACTAGATGTCAAAACAAGCTTCTGCTGCAATAACGTCCTTCAAAAAAAAATATTTGAGGTGCTGAGCCTAAACTTTATGTTAAATTGCTACTGAAAAAATAAAACTGTGAATTATATTTTGTAACGTTACAGAAAAAGTGTTATATGAGACCCTAATCCTCAAAGGATATCAATATTGGTAACATATCTGAATTCATCAATCCATTACCTCCTAATCCTCCAAGTTTGGCATTCCTAAATGCCCTAACAAATATTTTACAATGCTTTTAAACTAGTCATCTTTAACAAATTCTATAAAAATATAACTGTCGAGGAAATGGGGGTAGAGTCACAAAACGGGTGGATATACACAGAAAGCTGTGAGTCCTGCAATGCTATCATAAATTTTCCATGCCTAGGGATGTAGTCCTTGACAAAAATCACTATGAGCATTCGTCTCCCCAGGTGGTACCAACTGGCCAAATTTTGGGTCCTGGCTCATGGACTATTATGTCCAATTGAGGTTCAAGCACACTGTTCTGGTCACACAACTCTGGTATATTTTCGGCTTGTCCAGGATAGTGGGTTAAAGGAACATTCCTGAGTTTGCTGCAATGTTTCAGATGTTATCGACTAACAGAGACTTTTTGACGACTAATCGTACTAATATTTGTACTATTTTAAATTTCATTTTATTTCCTAAAAACTATTTTTTTCGTACGTACAAAATTATTTGAAGACAAAATCCAGTTTGGGCTTCTTACAAATATTAAGACGACCAGAAACACATTGAATATACAGAAATTGATATTCTAAACAAGAAAATATATTTTATATGTAAGTTTAATCGTAGAAATATTTTATTAGTGGGAAACATCTTACAATGCAGCAAACTCGGGAATGTCCCTTTAATGGATATTGAAAGAGCAGTCAGTTTAGTGGCTTTACACCTCGCCACTGAGCCATTAAAACTCGCTCTGGGTGGAAGCCGCAGCTTGGCTTAACCGGCGCACCACCGAAACCGGTCTGTCTGTATTCGAGGTACATGGAATCTGCATTACCTGCCGAATAACAAATTAATCCCAGAGACGGACATATGCAACCTTAAAATTTTAGACATTTGTTCAAAATGTTATGTTAAAATTAGTCCCCCCCCCCCCCCCCCCCCCCCCCCCCCCCCCCCCACACACACACTATGAAACAACCTGATTCTATTTTTCTTGACCAAACGTGCACATTGTTATCCTTGGGCATTTGTTTTCTAATTTGCATAGTATGGCCGTCACATATATACATTTTTCTAGCCCTTTTTACAGATCTAGATGGAAATTTAAATAGATTTTAAACTTTTTTTTTTTTATTTTTTTTTTTTTATTATGAAAACAATCCCACATTTAGTAGCATTTGTGATAATTTGGCACACCTTTAATATACATAAATCCAAAGTAGTACCAGGGTCACTTGAGCCTCAAGTGTACTCGTTAACCCCGGGTCATTAACCCAGTCCCCCACGTCGTGGAATTTTCCACCGAATGTTCGCCAGCTGTTGACTTCGGCACCGTTCCCCCGACAGCTACCAAACCCATTCAACTCACGCTATCTTGCCAACTGATTGTCATCAACGACTTCCGCACCATCTGTTTCCTGGACATCAAAGAACCCCCGACAGTTGCCAAGCTCATACATCTGGCCGACCTTCAGTGTGTCGTGACACCTAGGTCGGGTTCCCACGCCCATCCCACAGCTGCCAAAGTCATTAACCTAGTTAGGTCAGCGTCATGACGCTTCGAGAGGTCAGCGCCCCCATGTGACCCGGGGTCAACGGGTACACTTGAGGCTCAAGTGACCCTGGTACTACTATCCAATATGGCGCAGTTCAACAATTGAAGATCCTATTCTCACCATATCTTTACTCCTAAATGGAAATTTTGATGCATCTAAAAATCTGAATGACAAAACCGCAATACATGATATGGGCTGTATATCTTTACAATGCAGAGTCGAATGGGCATTTAGCAAAATATTTACTGTTTCCATGAATCCTTATATAGTGCGTAGTCTATAGCAAAGCCACTCCCGATAAAAAGAAAGAAAGAAATGTGTTATTTAAGGACGCACTCAACACATTTTATTTACGGTTATATGGCGTCAGACATATGGTTAAGGACCACACAGATTTTGAGAGGGAACCAGCTGTCGCCACTACATGGGCTACTCTTCCGATTAGCAGTAAGGGATCTTTTATTTGCGCTTCCCACAGGCAGGATACCACAAATCATGGCCTTTGTTGAACCAGTTATGGATCACTGGTCGGTGCAAGTGGTTTACACCTACCCACTGAGCCTTGCGGAGCACTCACTCAGGGTTTGGAGTCGGTCTCTGAATTAAAAATTCCATGCCTCGACTGGGATCCGAACCCAGTACCTACCAGCCTGTAGACCGATGGCCTGCCACGACGCCACCGAGGCCAGTCCACTCCCGATAAGATCCTGTACTGGAGATTTCATCACTCTTGAACCGCCAAAAAGGGGATTACCACTCCCAGATTAGTTTACTAAATTAAAATTAACACCGAACAGAGCTCATTAGAATTAGTACAGCCGTGATGGCATGCACTCACGAATCACTGTTATAACAGTGATAATATCAGGTGTTCCCGAAATGTGTGCATATGCTGCTTCACCGGTGGCACTCGTCGTGAGTACTGTCACCACACGCTGTCGTCTGTTACTTCATCTAAAACAATGAAAAAATAATAAAGAGACAAAAATGTTTGTACAAGTGCAAAATATGGAATAACATCACCCATCATTTTGATCAGTGATGCGTTGTATTTAGCAGATATAGCCTTCAAATGTCTACGATATAGAGACTATTACAGGAGTGGCCGTTGGATACCATTTATCTCACAACGAGGTGTTTTGAAATGCATCTAACGAGCGAAAGTAAGTTTGATACGTTTTTAAACAACGAGTTGTGAGATAAATGATATCTAACAGACATGCTCGAAACCTTAGTGTTATAGGGGCATATTAAAAGGGTACTCTCTAACGGACACGAATGTATTATTATATTTCTTACATATCCTCAAAAACCAGGTTTTAAGCAAATGTTTACAACTTTTTCGAGTAAGTTATTTACTTGTACTTGTAGCTAACTTACGCGTCACAAACACATGATTGTCAGGTTAACTATACGTCACAGTGTTATCTATTTCCCCCGTGTTGTTTTTCATTGGATGCATGGCACTGCTGACCAGCCAGTCTTATGTCTTGAAATTGTTAACATACGTACGTGTGTAAACAACCCATGTGTTATAAAAATAACGCATGATGTTCTCACCAACGGGTGTGTAAAAGAAAACGTTTCCACACCTGAACGCTTCGACACCTGAACAATTGCAAATACACAATCAAATGTTTAGTTCCACTAAATAATCCAACTGTGATATATTGGGGAAATTGTTTTGCGTTTTTAACATCAATGTCAACGCAAACACCAGACGTCAATCGAACGAGACCCTCTAGTCACCATATTTAAAATGCCATCAAGTGAACCGGAAACTTTTGATGAAAATTAACTTCATTCTGAATTTTAAATGCATGTTCAGAGTTCTGATTTAATTTCCTTACACAATTAATGTTACTTATCAAATGTTCAAATTCAAAGGACGCCCAAACGAGGCTTACTGGAATACTGTTATTTGTTATTATTTTTTTTAATTTTGTTAAAACGTATATGTACCATGTTTAATGACAAAAGCAAGACGCAAAGTGGTCATAAAGTGTTAAACCTATGTCACCATAATGTTTGTTTTCATTCAAAATGCACGCAAATTACACATTTTAATTTGGGACTATATTTTGTACTGGACGAATCAGATGCCATGTTTATGTACTCCATGAATTAATGTCCATTGTTACTCGCTAAAGCTCATGACAATTGAAAATTATTTCACTCTGGACGTAAGAATTATACGAAATTGAAGCTCACTTAATATCCTAAAATATCTGACTTGTTGCCATTGTAGTCAGGGTTTTTTCTTTCTTCGCTAAGTAATATTTCGAACAGTCCGTATAACGCGGTTAATATCCATCTCATTTTTGTTTGTGTACTAACGCTGGCATGTTTGAAGTTTAAATGGATGTAAACGTGTTAAGCCAGATCGCCTCGACCCCTGTCCCTACCTACCTATCTATCTACACAATACAGCGATATATAATGAGATACTGGTTTAATTACTGATATAGTATCGTCCATTTTCTGATGTATTAAATACTATTTCACTTTTATTTTTATGCATAAATACTAAAGGTATAGGGGGAGTGGGACACCTTGTCTACATCCTCTTGATACATGTAGAATTCAACTGTTTTCGCCCATTTTGTTTTTATATTATTATTATTATTATTATTATTATTATTATTATTCAGCAAGTTCAGGAGCGTTGTCTCCTTCATTTTATTTGTTATTTTGTTAGTGTTATTTGATTCCAGCGTTATACTGTTATACATCTAACAACAATGATGAAATCTACCGTGGAATCATCAATGTTACCAAGAGCAACTTCACCTGTCAATTATGGGCGTCACAGCAGCCACATCCACACAATCTCACTGAGATCAAGATGGGCAATGTAACCGAGACTCTCCAGGAGGCGGGCAACTCGTGCAGACCATCCCCAGGACACCCACCCTGGTGTTACACCACTGACCCAGATATTACATTCGATTACTGCGACATTCCGTTGTGTGACGGTATAGTAGAACTGTTACAAACATTATGACGTAATATGCCTGCACAAGATCTGTTTATCAATTAAAACTGATGTTGGCAAAAGAGATTACATAAGCAACATTCGATATACTTAAACATCTATATTCCAGCAACACAAAAGACAATTGTTAAAACAAAAAACAAATAACCAAAATCCTACCTACCCCAAAAAATAACGAAACAAAACAAGCACCCAAAAACAAAAAGCACCCCCTCCCCCGAACCCCCCCCCCCCAAAAAAAAAAAAACCCCACACACACACACCCCCCACCTTAACTACTAAAAACCCCAACCCACCCCAAAATAAAACAACAAACCCACAAAACAGTTGAGTGCAACCATTTTCGCAAAGTGTCATAACTAGTGCTGTTGCCAGACTTCGATATGTTGATTAGCATGTTGCATATAACAGAGTTGATTAACGACATGTTACAGTGTCGTTTATGGGATTCCGCCATTAGACCATTTACACAAATATAGATACTATCATGTTCTGAAAATTATTAATTATCATAATTTATATAATGACCCAGTATGTTATTAAAATACACCATTGCATTGACGACGTTATGGATATTGATTCATTCATGCCATGTGATTTGTAGTGCCTATTATTAACTATAGTTCAAACACTTTATCCTCGGTTCGTACTTTGGCTCTTTGGGTCATCTGCACGAAGGTAGATGACATACTTGATAGTCTACACCTTCCATCTACCCACTGAACTCTTAAAAAGGCTCCGTGAATGGGGGACGGTACTGAGACGTGAATCATATACCTACATATTTTTAGGCCTAGGTCGGTCACACACACGCACGCACGCACGCACTCACGCACGCACACACACACACACACACACACACACACACATATATATATATATATATATATATATATATATATATAGTTAAGGTTACATACCACCATTTATTACTCCATGCAGTTCAATACAATTTTTATGTCAGAATACATTCTGTGAAACATTCTGTCCCGAGACCGGTATCGAGATAATGTGCCCGAACTGTTTGTGGGATATTGGCATGTTAATAGAGGATCTCTCTCTCTCTCTCTCTCTCTCTCTCTCTCTCTCTCTCTCTCTCTCTCTCTCTCTCTCTCTCTCTCTCTCTTGTTCGGGTTATGTGACTACTCATTTTAGGAAGTGCTCTCAACTAACTAGTACAGTGTATACAATCAACATAGGTGGACTACGATTTTCAGTTAACAGCCCTCTTGCCTGACCAGCGCCCGGTGTTGCCGTTATACCAGTGGCACTATACCACTTCCACAGTTGTAACTTCAAATCAATGGGTTATTTAAATACTACAGAGGGCAACCTACCCTGTAATCGTCAGATAACGATTTCAAAAAGCATATCAGAATGTTGTAGTATGTTTTTGTGGAACTATTTCTTAAACCGGATTATATTCAGCTGCTACATCAAGTAACGACACGCCAAATGGTGGTTCGTTGTCTTAATGACTATCACAACACATATATTTGTATACACTTGTTTGAGCGCTTGCTGTGGATAAAAATAAATGTTTCCTGATTAATCGAACAACTGGATGACCGACCATATAGTTTTGAAGTTGAGGTCATTACATATTTATTCGACTGATATTATGGTAATTGTTTTTTTAATTCACTCTGCTTTTGCAGTCTTCATGTGTGGTGATCCACCTGAGATGCCCAATGCAAAAATTACGACATACGACGTGATCGCCAATCAGTATAAATATGTTTGTGTGAATGGTACCAGCTACGTCAGAGGAAGTGTTACTTCGAAATGCCGTAACGATGGTATCTGGGAAGGCCCGACAATTGTGTGTGCACGTACGTATGATTAACTGAAAAACATGAAGAAGAAAAAAAGGAAAACAACTAAGATTTTAGTCGCGCATTCCATCTGGTCATAATATGTGGTAAAACTATTTCAGATGTTTACATCTCGCCCATGAAAGCAAAATTAATATAGTTAATATGTGTTTAATCTGGATTATCAGGTTTAATAAGCCCGGGTCCAGATTTCTATTTTAGCACATCGGGTATTATCTTGAAAAGTGTGGCGGAATTTAGTTCGGCCGGTACAACGCTCGTCGGAGGTGCTTGCACTGTAAGAAAGAATTACTTCAGTAGATCCATCCTCTAACTGGTTATTCCCATGCCGACCAGTGCACCACAACTGGTCAAAGGCCGTGGTATGTGTTGTGCTGTCTGTGGGAAATTGCATATAAAAATGTAGCGGATGTTCTCTAAGACTAAATTTATATATGCGCGTGCGTGTGTGTGTGTGTGTGTGTGCGTGCGTGCGTGTGTGTGTGTCAGAATTGCCAAATGTTTGATATACAATAGCCGATTATTAATAAATCACTATACTCTAATGGTGTCGTTAAATAGAACAAACGTTTTTTTAAAAGTAACCACAGCGACACCAGCGATCGCTATAACCCAGTATTACTATCCACACCCGTATGATTCCATTCCAATATTGTCATCAAGTAGCTCTACGTCTTTTGTCTGATATCAGTTTGTTCTAAAGAATGTGTCAAAATAGCAGCACCATTAACCATTTACCTACTCTTTTTCAATCATCTCGTTTGTCCTATCTTAAGCTAAAGAGATGTTATAATATACAGTGTGTGTGTGTGTGTGTGTGTGTGTGTGTGTGTGTGTGTGTGTATATATATATATATATATATATATATATATATATATATATATATATATATAATTCGTATCTTTGTTTGGTGAAATTAATTCAATAACATTTCTGTATTGAAAAAAAAGTAAGCAAAGTGAAGATATTGCTAGAACCTAGAATTACGTTTTGCTCTGGACATTATTTTTTAAATGTAAAAACCGCTATTTTCATTCCAGCACTGAACTGCTATGAAGACAGCAGAGAACATGGTATTCTGTACAGCGGTAACAAGTCAACGACCAGCAGCGGCAAGAAATGTCAGAGGTGGACAGTTGATTCCCCGCACGTGGTCGACGCCATCTTCCGTGATGAAAACAATCTGACGTCAGACGTCACGTTTGATGACGCATCTAACTACTGCAGGGGATTCTGGGATGGAAAGCCTCCATGGTGCTACACAACAGACCCGTCGATCGTTACCGAGACTTGTGATGTCCCGCAATGTGATAGTGAGTGTGATGTGACACAGTGTATTTATATATTATGACACACGTTGACCCAGGTCAGAATAGATGTTCACATCACATCCTTGGGAATGGTTTCATCTGAACAATTAGTGCATTTATAATCGATTTATTATTTTTATTTTTATTATTATTATTATTATTATTATTATTATTATTATTTAAAAATATTATTATTATTAGTAGTATTTTTTCTTTATGCTTTAGAAATAAAACAAAACAAAACAAGTAATGAAAGAAAGAAATTATTTATTTAACGACGCACTCAATACATTTTATTTACGGTTATATGGCGTCAGACATATGGCTAAGGACCACACATATTTTGAGAGGAAACCCGCTGTCGCCACTTCATGGGCTACTCTTTCCGATTAGCAGCAAGGGATCTTTTATTTGCGCTTCCCACAGGTAGGATATCACAAACCATGGCCTTTGTTGAACCAGTTATGGATCACTGGTCGGTGCAAGTGGTTTACACCTACCCATTGAGCCTTGCGGGGCACTCACTCAGGGTTTGGAGTCGGTATCTGGATTAAAAATCCTATGCCTCGACTGGGATCCGAACCAAGTACCTACCAGCCTGTAGACCGATGGCCTAACCACAACGCCACCGACGCCAGTAAAACAAGTAATGAAGCAATTATCAACACCATAATAACCACGCACATAAATTATGTTCACTAAATGTTGAAGCGCGGTTGTCTCGAGATACAAAGGCAAGTTTTCGACTAACAAAACTGCTCTTTAAGAACATTTGATTAATACTTGTCTTATTAACCTTATACCAAGAAAATAAACTTTTTAAAAGTGAGATTTCATTATTCTCAAACACATGCTATTAATGAAAATGGAATGAGAGGTTTGGAGGGGAGAGGAGGGTTTGGGGGTTGGGGTGGCAACTGATCATGACTAGGGAATTGAGCATTTATCAAGGAAAGACAGAATGTTCCCTTTCAGAAAATCATGGAAAGTCCACTCCTGTCATTCTCTATTAAAGTGTTTATTTTCTTCAGATTTGTCAGTTTGCAAGAAGCCACCTGATTTGGTTGACGCAATCCCTTCTGACCGCCCCGACAACGAGACGGTTGTCTACCACTGTAAAGAAGGATTCAACTTCATCAGTGGATCGGGAGAATCCAAATGTCTGAAAACTGGACAGTGGTCAATTCCAGATATCTTCTGTGCTCGTAAGTTCTATGAACCGTAACCAGGTTATAAAATCTGGCAGCCCTCAGTACAACATGGTAGTCCCATCATTTGTTTTTATTTAACCGCGTTGTTTCTGGAGTTTTTTTTTTTTTAATCATAAGCAATATACTGTGAAATACACAGTTATGAAAATACACCAAGAGGAATATACTGTGAAATATACACCACGTTTATAGCATACATAAATCAACAATAAACAGTAAACCAAAATCACCTGGCCAAACCGGTAATAGGGCTCCGTGACCTAACATTTGGTCCATATAAACTGGTTCATCAAATTTGGTATAAGATAATTTACACAAGTGCGTGTCAATAAAATCATTAACTGCCAAAAGTGGTTGTATTTTGCATTCTATTTTACCCCCAAAATAATACTTCAAATACAGAGAATTTTAGGGGGTAAATAATTTATTTCTTGCACTTACTTCTAATGCATTGCAATTTTTAGCATTGCTTGAATCCAAGATGGTTATCAAAATGGCTGCAAAACACAGAAATGACCACGGCATGTGCATCACATAACACAATCATTCGTAAATCAACTATAAAGGTTGGAGAGTATCAAATCCATTTAAAACTATATTTTAATATCTATAAATAAATGTATCTGAAACTTCATCTACAATAAAAATGTGTAAGCCTACTGCGTTGTCATAGGGGTGTACCAATCTACTTTTGTATTATGTAGCCTCTCTGGTGACTTATCCCCATCAACTTCTATGCCCTCATATTTAATATGTTTAAATGCTTCAAGCAGAAATTAATTACTATTGCTTTTGCAACCCGTTATATCATAGCAGCAGGCAGTATCACTGCCTGTATGGGCACAGGCTAGAAAATGGCATGGAACCGCATCATGTTTATTTGCTGTTGATATTTTAGATTCAAGCAATAATTAAATTATCTATATTAGAAATGAATTTCTTGCATATTAAAACCCTATATTTAAAGTATAAATTATTGTTTGGGGTAAAAATACTCTTGGTGGTTATTTTCATGGTCATCTCGAATTTAAATGACAGTGCAATCACTCAGCAATCTTGGATTTAAATGATACCTTAATTAGCGGAAGGTAGTTCAGTCATATGCAAAATATTTTTTATCAGCGAACTCGAAGATTATCAGTGTAAAGTTTATTTAGTTTCAAACAGGATTTTTTTGTGGTATTAGAGCGGCAATCTTTGGCTACCGTGTGATAGGCACAATTCCGTAGTTTCACTACATAATACAGTTATCTCTGGCGACGGAGAGCGATCATTTATAAAATGTCCAAATGTCCATCTGGCTTTGGAACGGCCGAGTACTCGGGATAGCCATGACTCTGCCATCATCCTAATGAGACTTTGTTTGTTCATAATGAATTCCTAGACTCTTAAAACACTAATACTAGACGTCATCTGTTTGGTTATAGGTGATACAATATCTGAGATATTGCCAGATGTGTGTTTTGGCAGCCATCTTGAATATTTCAAAATGCTCAAGGCTACCAACTTTGCACGCCTCGTATCCTCCACCAGCACCTTTCAAAGGTTTTAAAGCCACAAAGAACAATTGGTGGTACCCAAGTGCAAGGTTCAGCCAAAAACTGGGATAAGAAAACAGACTATTATCCCCCAAAAACATGTGCTCGTCTAACACCACAGTTTTAAAATAAAGATTTCATTAACTCCGAGAGGAGCTCGTCTCACATTAGTTACAAGATACTAAAATAACTTGGTTTAATTTAACATTCATATGTAAAATAGTTTTTATCAGCGAACTCGAAGATTATCAGTGTAAAGTGTATTTAGTTTCAAACAGGATTTGTTTGTGGTATTAGAGCGGCAATCTTTGGTTACCGTGTGATAGGCACAATTCCGTAGTTTCGCTACATAATACAGTTATCTCTGGCGACGGAGAGGGTTCATTTATAAAATGTCCAAATGTCCGTCTGGCTTTGGAACGGCCGAGTACTCGGGATAGCCATGACTCTGCCATCATCCTAATGAGACTTTGTTTGTTTGATTGGTAGGTATTAACGTGCTTATACCCCGAGAGTTCAAACAGGCTTACTGTGGGCACAAAATCGCCGCCTTGTTTTAAACACGTGTGCCACGCTAATTGCCGCACACAAAGTAGACTTTTAACTTTTGCGTTAGTCGTGTATTAGAAATTAATCGATTAGTTGAACAGAATATTAAGGACTGGTTGAACCTTTGACATTCTGATGGAAATTAAGAAGAAAATTCGAGAAACCGGAACTGAAAGTAGGAGTATGGATAATTAAGAATAGAGAGCAATAGAGAGGAATAAAAGCGAGATCAAACACATTTTTTTTATTGTGTTTAATCATGTAATTAATATTACACTGGCGACGAGGATTCACTAAACTTCGTATGAAAAAAATACAACAAAACATTTGGCGTCGCACTCGCAGAAATATGACCGAAGTCGGAAAAAACTATATTGAAAGCAGCAGTCAGTAAACTGAAAAACTCTCTCGTGAACACAAGTGTGCATGCACATTTTAATAAAACTGCACCGACCAAGGTGATAGTAGATGAAAGTCCTGTTGGACTCGGAGCTGTGTTGGTAAAAGATCAAGGTGATGGTCTTGTAGCTGTATGTTACGCAAGCCGAAGTTTGACAGACTGTGAGAAAAGGTGCTCTCAAACTGAAAGATTCCCAGTCTGGAGCTCCACGCGGTAACCTTTCGTGTGCTCGACTTGGAGTTTCGTGTTTTGTCAGCGAATGAAATTTTATACTGTCGGCCATTGGAACTGATTGAACGCTGGAACGCTTCTCGTTTCGGCAGTCTGCACCACCAGGTTTGATTCTTTGTGAGCGAGATTCCTCGCCTCCACGTTATTCCTCCGTCTGACTATGTGACTTGTTTTTGCGTGACTCAAATGACGACCATTCTGCAGAACTTTTTGGTCTGTACATGTCCGAGCCTGTCCTACGGAAGATTGACCGATAAGTCGAACCCCTACTACTCTTTTTCAGATTTTACATTGATTTATAATGATACCATCTCGTATCCTTCGGAGTCGGCCCGTCCGCACCACTATACCAACCCATGACGACTGGACTATACTCTAGTATGATACTTACTCGTTCAGACGGATCCGGCTTCTCAGATCTGTTATTTCAGGGTATCGATCAATCTAGGGGTTTTCTTGACGGGATGCAACCCATCTCGTTAATATTACACTGTGCACCCAAACGGCCTTAACTTTCGTGACATATCGATCATTTAGATCTGCGTTCAAAATGTTATGTCGAAATTAATTTTTTTGTAATATTATTAAATAGTCCGATCCTCTCTTCTTTCTCTTATTTAATTTTGGACTGTCCTTCTGAAATGCTCCAAATTATATAAATATTCGGCCGAGCAGTCAATTCTTTTTTATTTTTGGCTTGTAACCTTTTTATTTTTTTATTTATTCTATTAACGTTTTTACTAATTGCTATTTTCAAAATTCTGCCCATTTTCAACCCCCCCCCCCCCCCCCTCCATCCCGAGTCAGGCCACGGATCTTATCGGAGGTCGGACTCGGGATGGGCGTGTTCGAAACCCTAGTGGTATATGGGCACGTTAAACTAGTTATCATCATCATCAAACTGAAAGATGCTCTGGCCTTAGTTTCGGGTTCTGAAAAATGTCATGCGTACATATATGGCACGACGTTTGACTTGGTGACAGATCATAAAGCTTTGGGGGACAATATATGGTCCTCAATCTAGATCATGTGCACGCATAGAACGTTGGGTGCTACGTTGGGTGTATCATTCAACCATACAACTTTAGGGTTGTGTACATGTCAGGACATGGTAACATTGCCGATCCGTTATCACGCGTATTGGACAATAACGTGACAACAACCAACCATTTGCATGAAGCAGAGGATATGTGAGATTTGTAGCAGTAAACACAACACCGAAGGCATTGACAACACTAGAAATCGAAGAAGCTTTAGCAACTGGTGAAGAAATAGATGAACTGAGGTGAGCAATTCGAACAGGACATTTTGATAAATGTAAGCCGTACATGCATTTTCTGGGGAACTGTTTACAGTTGGTTCTACGTAGTACATGCATAATACTGCCATATAAACTACAGCCACTTGCATTTGGGAATTGTAGGTACCAAACAGAATCTGAGAACAAATGTATGGTGGCCTGGTATGGACAGAGTTGCCGAGAGGCATTGCAAAACATGTCATAGCTGTCAACTTGTTGCTCGACCATATGTTCCTGAACCGCTAAAGCCCACACCATTGCCAGATGGTCCATGGCAAGATTTGACAGTAGACGTGATGGGTCCACTCCCATCTGGTCGTTCTCTGTTAGTTGTGATTGACTATGATCATCATGCAGTCTACTACTACTACTACTGAAATGGTAATATACGTCTTGGATGAAAGTTTCAGTTGACACGGCCTTCCGATAACCATTACATCTGACAATGGTCCGCAGTTCAAATCAGACGAGTTCTCAAACTATTGTAATCGTTCACTGTAAGGTGACATCTAAGTATGCACAGGCGAATGGTGAAGTTGAACGACAGAATTCGTCGCGTTGAAACGTATTCAGATTGCCCATACAGAAGGGAAAAACTGGAAGTTGGAATTGAGACGCTACTTTATGTCGTACAGAGTTATTGCACAGCCTAGTACAGGAAGGAGTCCAGCAGAACTTTTGTTCAACCGAAAAATGACGGGAAAACTATCAGAATTCAATGCAAGTTCTCATGATGATATTGAAGTCCGTGATCATGATTCCGTACAAAAGTGAAAAACTAAATTGTACTTCGACAAGCGTACTGGAGGAAGTTAGTCGAATGTTGAAGTGGGCGACACTGTTAATAAAACAGGATAAAACAAACAAACTGACAACTATTGGGTACAGTCTAGTGGTCGAAGGCCCAAATGGTGCCAACTATTCTAGGAACGCTACACATATAAAAACATAGCTGACTGATGCTGAGGCAGAAACTGATGTGAGAGCACATCACAGTGCTGATGTTAAAACTAGATCTGACAATGCTACAGATGTTCCAACAAGAACAGCCAATAAAGAGGAGGTTATTTCGTTAAGTTCAGCACCATCAACAGTGTGATCAACCAGTTATATCTCCATCCCACAGGATCGCAAACAACCCCACCTAACATTGTGCCATACAAGAGACCTGAACGACAGAGGAAAATTCCTGCAAAATATGATGATTTTTGTAATGTAACATTCCATCTCTTTATTAGTGAACTACATGTAACTTGATTCATATTTGATGATTTTTGGATGTGTTTAGTGTAGGAAATTCCAGGCAGGAATGAAATAATTGGTTGAATTATGAAAACTTTAATCTATTAAATTTGGTCATTAAAGGGACATACCCTAGTTTCAACCCGCGGAAATTAACACCAAGTTCAGTTAATCTACAAACCTGTAACACATTTGGATAAAGTTACAATTGAGTGAAACATGAGTCTGTGACTTTGAAATGGTGAAATACCCTCTAAACATAGACTAAAACTGGACTCCATAGCTGTTACTTCCCAGACGTACGTGCGTTTTTAAAAATATGAGAAATGCATTTTGTGATATTAAAAACACTAGGATGACCCAAAACATTTCGAATGTACGGAAATAGATAATTTAAACAATAAAATCTAAGTAAAGTTTGATTTCAGTTATCACAAACGGCTCTATTAGTAAAAACAATATGCCTTAGTGTTTACAAACTAGGGTATGTCCCTTTAAGTTCATTTACAAAGTTTAGTAATTTTATTGTTAATGATAATTATAATTTTGCCTTATGGTTAAAACATTTAAATGTGAGTTTTATAGAATTGATCTGAAAAGGGAGGGATGTCGTGTATTAGAAAGTTATCGATTGGTTGAACAGAATATTACAGACTGGTGGAACCTTTGACATTCTGATGGAAATTAAGAAGAACATTCGAGAAACCGGAACTGGAAGTAGGAGTGTGGGTAATTAAGAATAGAGAGCAATAGTGAGCAATAGAGAGGAATAAAAGCGGGATAAAACAAAATTGTTTATTGTGTTTAATCACGTAATACAAACTCTACAACAGTCTCGAGTCATATATTTATAAACAATATTCTCAGCCAACGATAAAATAATTATGCAGTTACTTTATTTTAGTTGTATCTCTATCGAATCTACAAAGAAAACCTGCCCCATGTCAGGTCCTGGTTCATTCATACTGCTGTCTCACTAATCAACCAATCAACGGGAAGCTTTTGGCGTTAGTCAACTTCATCTCCAAGACACTCCATTTGTTCACACCCTCTTTAGTTTACCCTAACCTCGGCTTTCAGGAAAGCATTACTGACATTCTTCAAGCATTAAACATGATAATAATAGAGGCCATTTTTCTTCGTTAGTAATTTGTTTTAAGTTTTTTTTTTTTTTTTTTTTTGTACAAACTATTGAGTATTTAATTTTTCTGGGCACTGAATTACTTCAAATTATTTGTATTAGTCCACTGTGGCAAAAATCCCTACCAATGACAAATATACTCTTTTATTTAACTAAATCATATTGTGCAATCGGCACCTTTGTGTCAGACTAGGGAAACAATTAACACCGTGACAGCAACTCATGGCAACAGAGCGCTCGCATCAACAGTGAAATGTCAAACACTAGTGTATTAAGCCTCTAAGTCTTGTTAATTGCAGAGTAACTGAGTCTGCCAAAAAAAACCCACCTAGAAGCCTGGCAGACTACCGGGTAGAGGCATCTGGTATCCCGAGTGAGAAATTAGCAGCCAAAATACACTGGGTTACCGCTAATGTTGAACCCTGTTTGATACATGTGTGCGAACGAGTGCATCCCGAGTGTATGACCATTCAAACAGTGATTATAACCAGACTAATACTGCAGGTTTAGTGATACCCCTCATGATAAGCTTACCCTCCAACCCTCCACCAAAAAAATAAATAAATAATAATAATAATACCCCCCCCCCCAACATAAAATACAAAAAAAAACTTTATAAAACCCACAAAAAAAGAAAAAAAGGAAAACAAACCCCCACCAACCCCGCCCCAAAAAACTCCACAACCCCCCCCCCTCCGAATACAAAACAACCCAAGAAACCCTTCCCCAACCCCCCTCCCCCCCAAACCCCCCCCCCCCCCCCCCAAAAACCCCCACAAAAAACAACAAAACAAACATTGATCATAATCATATTTGTTTGTTTTTCAAGACATACATACTTTTATCTTTCGCCCATTGTTATTTATTTCAGCCACAAAATGCTTTTACAAACATCACATATATGATTATGTGTACGATGGGGACGTCAGGACAACAGCCAATGGATATATCTGTCAGCCGTGGTCTGAAGACATTCCACATCCTCGAAATTATTGGGCTCGTATACTAGACAACCACGTCACTGCCAGCACCTGGGAAGAACTCTCCAATTACTGTCGACCAGTATGGCACGACAGCGGCATAATATGGTGCTACACCATGAATTTCGCCGTGAGCTATGAACAGTGTAATATTCCGGCATGTCAAGGTATAGTGTAATGTGGGAGTCTGTTAGTGAGGAGACAAGGACAAACACACACACACACACACACAACAAAACAAAAACAAACACAAAACAAAAATAAAACAAAATAACAACAAACAAAAACGCCCCCTAAAATAAATAGATAAATAAATAAAAATTAAGCATTATCCTCTACAATATAAGAAACAAATCCCTCCAACCCCCCAAAACCCAGCAACAAATATTAAAACAAAACAAGACCCCAACAAAAGCCCCACAAATCCCACCAAACAAACCGATTTAACAACAAAATAGAAACACAAACTCTGAGATGTGATAATTTACTTTATTAACCCGGTTAATAATGGTATGCAAATTTGCAAGGTCTCTAGGTAATGTGTTGTTGTGGATGAGTCATTTGCTTACAAGACCCGTGTACCTGAGCGTAACGTTTTCAAAGATTTGTTTAAAATGCGTGACGTCAAACTAATCTGTGCTAATGGTGATGACGTCATATTATCGATGGTGGCGACTTCAGTACTGTGACTTACTACAAAACTGAATTAAAATGTTATTTTAGAAGTGTTATAGGATAAACATAATTCGCTGCTCGTGTTTTTAATATGTAAGATATCAACCTCGTCTAGTTAATCGGTATTTGTCTCGGCAGAGCCTCGAGAAATACCGATTAACATAGACTCGGTTGATATTTTCCATATTACAAAATACTCTTGACGAATCCTCTATATATGTGCTATATATGTGTGTGTGTATATATAGACTTAGTCTGAATGTTTAACCTTTCTAACGTTATTTTGAATTGCACAATAACTTTTAACTGATGTGGCCGTACCTTACGTTAACAGCTCACATATCAGTTATGACAAGTGTATATTCGTTGTCAATTATATTGGGTTTTAGACGGCGAGAGCAGACGCAACACAACTGTAAAACTTGTCGAAGGTGTATTAAAGTGCTGTGCCAGACCATACACTAAAATTTCAAATTCCACAATTAAATGCTTTCTTAATTCATTGCAATAATATTTTACACCGATATGTAAATCAATAATTACGAAAATGCCCCATAAAAGTATTAAAACATCACTCCCGTAGAACACTGCCGGAAACACCCGAGTAAAATTCTCGGTAAAAACATTTGCCTGTAAATAGCCGTGACGTCACGAAGGGAACGCGCTTCACAAAAACCTACCACGAGATGACTTCCAGCGCAAGCGAAAGTGGGACCGACAGCGACTGCCAAGCTCATTGATCATGCGATTCTTCTTTCGATGATGAATAGTGTAGTAAATTAAATGACGACTGGAATAATATTTGTGCAACACAACACATAATGCCTTATCAGTTTGAACCTGGAACATCTTCCGACGAACCACCGGCCTGACAAATGACGATGAAAATGGTCGTGGAGACAGCTTACCACTAATTTACAACTTTTATTCTTGTTTTGTTCTTTAGCTTTTCGTGCGAATTATTTTGCTACACTGTATGTACTAATACTTGTGATGTAGTAGAAAAGTTGATAAATAACTCTTGAATTCTACGAGTCAAGTGGACCCGATATCAGTAATTTTAAGAAAAAAAAAAAAAACGACTTTTAGTCCGTCCCATCCCTGTATGAAGATGTTTTTTTTGTGTGAATAATTTCAGTTTAGTTTGACGTAAAAAAAAAAGTAAAGTTGTTTTGGAAATAACAAAACAATACTATTTTTTGTGTGCAGTTGTGAAAACAGTCTGCTCAGAAATAAATAACATAGCACAATCCATAGTATGAAAGAAAGGTTTTCTCTGTGGGAAGGTATAGTAAAATTAATTTAATGTATTTATAGTCTGTTTTACAGGGAACGCCTTTTTTCATACTATGGAATTTACAAGTCATTTATTTCTGAGCCGATTGTTTTCTAAGATGCATACAAAATTAGCTTCTTTTTTCTTTCTTTTTTACAAAAAAACCCTACATTTTTGTAGGATGGGACGGACTAGGCTATAGATACTTACGTGTCTGTACTTTATTGTTTTAATGTTCTCGAACAATAAAGAAAAATCTCACAAATGAACGAGATGCAAACGACAACAAATCGGATCTCGATAATTGCACGAACCGTGCATGAGAAAACAAACTGACCAGAGTTGAAAGCATAACGCAATTTGGGACATTGACGATATGCACCCCAAGGTCGTTTCGGTGTGGATGGCGTCAGCTTGTTGTCATTTGTTTTGTGTCGCAGAGAAATTGTTGGTACGGCATCTTTTTTTAAAAGCCATAACACATGGTATTCCCATATCTCGCTTAAGCCGACAAGCCAGTTCGGACGAATGGAAACTGAAGTGTCTGCTGTCGCAACGGTCTCCGGCATTTTCTTCCTATCCAGTATTTCCACGTTGTTTTAATCAAATTCACACACAGCTTTCTCAGAGGAACATTTCTAGAAAATGCGTTAAGACTAAATTGATCGGCTTTTGTATTGCTACAGCCGCCAACAACACGCCGTTTAACCATAATAAACACAAAAGAAGCAATGAACAATGACGCTGACTATCGAAAGGAGTTCCCTTCGTGACGTCACGGATCAAATCTTACGGAAATTCCCGAAACGAATTCAGCTGGTTCTTTTTTTCAGGGGAATATTTTTAAATGGAAAATATACCGGTATATAATTTTGTTTACATTTTTTTGACATTTTCTAATCATATTAAATAATATCTTGATTGATATAGCTCAATACATCATACATCTGGAACAGCATTTTAACATCTAATCAAGAAGCGTTACATAATAAGAGTAGTTTCCCATGAATTCGAACAACGTGGGATGTCACATCCCAACAGTGTTTATGCGTGTGAATTGACTTAAGTTTATGTTCGTGCATATATCCAATTAAATCTGATGTCTTAGAAACATACCGTATAGTGAATAGTAACACAGACGTAAGTGTAGTGGCATTACTCCTTCGAATTTAACCATTTCAATTAACTTCGTGTTAGAGGTGAACATGGCATATAAACCAAAAACATTTTGATTGACCTACGAATTATTCAAGAGATCTGCAACTTTGTCTTCGACGAGCATTAAGAAAGTCCATAGCCTGAATTACTGTTACTTGACTAGATGATAAATGATTTATAAATCACTGCTGGCCAAAATTTAATATTCTCTACTAAAATGTGCATTTGAAGGAAATGGCTCTTGTAGCTGTTTTGCATACAGTCACTGTCTCTAGTTTTATAGACCAAAGTAATTATTTGGTGGCCTGAGTCTGAAAAACACGGGCCTCGGGCATCGGGTGACCCTAATATATAATTCCTGCTTGAGCCAAGTTATATTTTGTTCTATTTGTTCAGTGTGATCAACTTATACTTCAGTGTCATTTAGTGTCTTTGCTCTAAATTCGCTATTCTTGAATAGTGGGCAGGGTTTTGAAACTTCACAAAAATCTACCGTAATCAGGCTCGAATGTATATGAAAACACTGTCCCCTTTCTTTTCATGTTCTAGAACAAACAGCAAGATTGGAACACTGGTCTCAACAATTTTTTTTTCTTTCATGTTAATTATTGACGAGATTCAACAACTGGTAACTCAGAATTTTTTTTTTAGGCTTTTTATTGACCCAAACATTTGTCAACATTTTTGGATACATGCTTTTCTTGTCATCATTTGAACGTAAGATACATGTTTTTCTTGTGATCATCAATGCTATTTGCAATGAAAAAATATTCCATTTATACACATTCTTGCCAATTGTCACCATCTTTGTATGGTTTCAAATGTTCAAGGACACCAGCCATGTTGCTAATATACTCAATAAATGGTACACTATATATTACACTGATCAATTAATGTTTGTACTGTTTTACTTTTGTTATGTTCAGTGTTCAAATGTTACCATGTCATCAATTCAACGTTATTTTGAATTGCACAATAACTTTTAACTGATGTGGCCGTACCTTACGTTAACAGCTCACATATCAGTTATGACAAGTGTATATTCGTTGTCAATTATATTGGGTTTTAGACGGCGAGAGCAGACGCAACACAACTGTAAAACTTGTCGAAGGTGTATTAAAGTGCTGTGCCAGACCATACACTAAAATTTCAAATTCCACAATTAAATGCTTTCTTAATTCATTGCAATAATATTTTACACCGATATGTAAATCAATAATTACGAAAATGCCCCATAAAAGTATTAAAACATCACTCCCGTAGAACACTGCCGGAAACACCCGAGTAAAATTCTCGGTAAAAACATTTGCCTGTAAATAGCCGTGACGTCACGAAGGGAACGCGCTTCACAAAAACCTACCACGAGATGACTTCCAGCGCAAGCGAAAGTGGGACCGACAGCGACTGCCAAGCTCATTGATCATGCGATTCTTCTTTCGATGATGAATAGTGTAGTAAATTAAATGACGACTGGAATAATATTTGTGCAACACAACAAATAATGCCTTATCAGTTTGAACCTGGAACATCTTCCGACGAACCACCGGCCTGACAAATGACGATGAAAATGGTCGTGGAGACAGCTTACCACTAATTTACAACTTTTATTCTTGTTTTGTTCTTTAGCTTTTCGTGCGAATTATTTTGCTACACTGTATGTACTAATACTTGTGATGTAGTAGAAAAGTCGATAAATAACTCTTGAATTCTACGAGTCAAGTGGACCCGATATCGGTAATTTTAAGAAATAAACAAAAACGACTTTTAGTCCGTCCCATCCCTCTATGAAGATGTTTTTTTTGTGTGAATAATTTCAGTTTAGTTTGACGTAAAAAAAAGAGTAAAATTGTTTTGGAAATAACAAAACAATACTATTTTTTGTGTGCAGTTGTGAAAACAGTCTGCTCAGAAATAAATAACATAGCACAATCCATAGTATGAAAGAAAGGTTTTCTCTGTGGGAAGGTATAGTAAAATTAATTTAATGTATTTATAGTCTGTTTTACAGGGAACGCCTTTTTTCATACTATGGAATTTACAAGTCATTTATTTCTGAGCCGATTGTTTTCTAAGATGCATACAAAATTAGCTTCTTTTTTCTTTCTTTTTTACAAAAAAACCCTACATTTTTGTAGGATGGGACGGACTAGGCTATAGATACTTACGTGTCTGTACTTTATTGTTTTAATGTTCTCGAACAATAAAGAAAAATCTCACAAATGAACGAGATGCAAACGACAACAAATCGGATCTCGATAATTGCACGAACCGTGCATGAGAAAACAAACTGACCAGAGTTGAAAGCATAACGCAAATTTGGGACATTGACGATATGCACCCCAAGGTCGTTTCGGTGTGGATGGCGTCAGCTTGTTGTCATTTGTTTTGTGTCGCAGAGAAATTGTTGGTACGGCATCTTTTTTTAAAAGCCATAACACATGGTATTCCCATATCTCGCTTAAGCCGACAAGCCAGTTCGGACGAATCGAAACTGAAGTGTCTGCTGTCGCAACGGTCTCCGGCATTTTCTTCCTATCCAGTATTTCCACGTTGTTTTAATCAAATTCACACACAGCTTTCTCAGAGCAACATTTCTAGAAAATGCGTTAAGACTAAATTTATCGGCTTTTGTATTGCTACAGCCGCCAGCAACACGCCGTTTAACCATAATAAACACAAAAGAAGCAATGAACAATGACGCTGACTATCGAAAGGAGTTCCCTTCGTGACGTCACGGATCAAATCTTACGGAAATTCCCGAAACGAATTCAGCTGGTTCTTTTTTTTCAGGGGAATATTTTTAAATGGAAAATATACCGGTATATAATTTTGTTTACATTTTTTTGAAATTGTCTAATCATATTAAATAATATCTTGATTGATATAGCTCAATACATCATACATCTGGAACAGCATTTTAACATCTAACCAAGAAGCGTTACATAATAAGAGTAGTTTCCCATGAATTCGAACAACGTGGGATGTCACATCCCAACAGTGTTTATGCGTGTGAATTGACTTAAGTTTATGTTCGTGCATATATCCAATTAAATCTGATGTCTTAGAAACATACCGTATAGTGAATAGTAACACAGACGTAAGTGTAGTGGCATTACTCCTTCGAATTTAACCATTTCAATTAACTTCGTGTTAGAGGTGAACATGGCATATAAACCAAAAACATTTTGATTGACCTACGAATTATTCAAGAGATCTGCAACTTTGTCTTCGACGAGCATTAAGAAAGTCCATAGCCTGAATTACTGTTACTTGACTAGATGATAAATGATTTATAAATCACTGCTGGCCAAAATTTAATATTCTCTACTAAAATGTTGCATTTGAAGGAAATGGCTCTTGTAGCTGTTTTGCATACAGTCACTGTCTCTAGTTTTATAGACCAAAGTAATTATTTGGTGGCCTGAGTCTGAAAAACACGGGCCTCGGGCATCGGGTGACCCTAATATATAATTCCTGCTTGAGCCAAGTTATATTTTGTTCTATTTGTTCAGTGTGATCAACTTATACTTCAGTGTCATTTAGTGTCTTTGCTCTAAATTCGCTATTCCGTCATGGTAGGATGTTTCTTTTTTGGGCCTTAAACATCTTCAACAGCAAATATGATGTACGTACTTAGGAGAACATTTTCTTCTTCACAATCCAACATTCTGTTCTTGGGATAGACCTTCACTCTAAGAGTACAAGGTTAGGGGAATAAGGAAGCTGGAGAAAGAACTTGAAGGTCCATTATGTTGCTACATAAATAGATATGTCTAAGTTGGCCCAACTTTCCGTAGCTTTTACATTTAAATAATAGCATGAGACAATCGTATCATCTCACCTATTTAGTAAACTACATTCAACAATTCAACAATCAACGTTTCTGAAGATATTCAATTGTCAGTATACCTTATAAATTTCAGAAAACTGAAGCCATAAACTTTTCAAATATGTTTGAGCGAAATGTGCCAGGGTGCTTGCAAAATTTGTAATGCTTTCATATTTGGTTTCTGGATCAAAACGTAGAACCCAACTGTCAACTGATATTACACAAATGTGCTTCATAAACAGTTATGGATCTTGCTTAACGATCAGACTTGTGAGCAGGAAGAGAAACGAAAACCTTGCCTTCTTTTGACCTTAAGTCAACATATTTGTATAATTACAGAAGATACCCCCCCCCCAAAAAAAAAAAAAAAAAAAAAAAAAAAATAATAATAATAAAAAAAAAAAAAAAAAAAAAAAAAAAAAAAAAAATAATAATAACAATACCCCCCCCCAAAAAAAAAAAAAAAATAATAATACCCCCAAACCCCCCCCCCAAAAAAAAAAGCACACACAAAAACCCCCCACAAAAACAACAACAAAAAAACAACAAAAAAACACAAAAACAACAACAACAACAGCAACAAAAACAATTAACAAGAAATTAACCTTTGGTACAATACTAAGATGCAGACAAACAAATAATTTTATAATTTTATAAAAAAAAAAAAACAGTTTTCGTAAACAATTTACTGATGAATGAAGAAATATTTATATTTAAAAGCTTCATAAGGATATATATGTATCACAAGGATTTACATTAATATATATAGGGTACAAATGGGTTATAACTCCGATTTTATGTTTCGTACCGGTTCATGCTTTGTGAATATAAGGTCATTGCATGTCCCAAACACATTCCCACGGTTACATTCGATAAAACGCAGCTACTGTACAATAAAGTTCCAAAATGTGAATATTCGCAAAAACGCAGCCACGTGCAAACCATGTCACCACTGCACGTGCGTTGTCTGCACGTGCAACATGAACACCGACAGTATAAAAGTGCAGGGTGTTCGCTTGCCTGGCCTCTGTATCTGGCCGACAGTTGACAATCCAGGACATGCCACGTCTCAGTGAACCGCAGAGAAACAATGCCATCGGCCGACTAGACGCAGGCGAATCCAGAACGGCCGTTGCCAGGGCATTCCATGTGTCCCCAAGCACCATCTCCAGACTGTGGGACCGTTACCAGCAACATGGATCAACACGTGACCTCCCTAGATCCGGTCAACCACGGGTCACTACCCCCGGGCAGGACCGCTACATCCGGGTACGCCACCTTCGGGAACGATTGACTACTGCCACCTCCACAGCCGCAGCAATACCAGGTTTGCGCAGGATATCCGACCAGACCGTACGGAACCGCCTACGTGAGGTAGGAATTCGTGCCAGACGTCCAGTTCGAGGTGTCATCTTAACACCACAACACCGTCGACTCCGACTGCAGTGGTGCCAGATTCATCGACAATGGCCTCAACTGCGATGGAGACAGGTGTGGTTCAGTGACGAGTCCCGATTTCTGCTCCGACGTCATGATGAAAGATGTCGTGTGTATAGGCGTCGTGGTGAACGTTATGCGGCAAACTGCGTGCAGGAAGTGGACAGATTCGGCGGGGGTAGTGTCATGGTGTGGGCAGCCATCTCACACACTGGCAGAACTGACCTGGTCCACGTGCAGGGCAACCTGAATGCACAGGGCTACATTGACCAGATCCTCCGGCCACACATCGTTCCAGTTATGGCCAACGCCAACGCAGTGTTCCAACATGACAACGCCAGGCCTCACACAGCACGTCTCACAACGGCTTTCCTACAGAACAACAACATTAATGTCCTTCCTTGGCCATCGATATCACCGGATTTGAACCCAATTAAGCATCTATGGGACGAGTTGGACCAACGCCTCCGACAGCGACAACCACAGCCCCAGACCCTGCCCGAGCTGGGAGCAGCCTTGCAGGCCGAGTGGGCCACCATCCCCCGGGACGTCATCCGTACTCTGGTTGCTTCAATGGGCAGGCGGTGCCAGGCAGTTGTCAACACACGCGGAGGCACACCCGGTATTGACTCCAGATGACCTTGACCTTGGTGGTGTGTCCTATCACTTACTCACAATGGACTAGAGTGAATTGTGAACAATCCTGCAACATTTGGTAATTATCGGACTCACCATTCAATAATTAAATCAATTCTCCAAATGTTACGACAATGTGGGTTTGCGTTTCTTCTTTTGAAGAGTATATATATATATATATATATATATATATATATATATATATATATATATATATATATATATATATATATATACTCGAGGGAAAAAGTTCCTGTGCTCCAAATAATTGTATACAGACTATTGTTTACTTCAAATATGGTAATAAATATTACAGTAAATAAGCATGTAACCACTCTCTTCGATATTCCAGCGGTGTTCTGTCAATTGCACGAGCTATTCATGCTTTGTGATCACAAGTTGCATTACTAGCATTCTTGGTCACGTGCTCCTGTTTGACGTCATTTTTGTTATCATTGGACTCTAAAACTATCGTATGGATTCTGATCACTGAGAAAATACTTTTGTTGGTATCTGATCTTCGTCAGTGTGATGCCACGCCTCCAAGAAAATGAACATCTTCAACCGATGGGTATGACTGAGGTGAGAATGGCACAAACGTTGTTGCTATTTATGTTGGTGTTGGTCAGAAAACTATGCTGTTCCTGCGGAGATGTTCCCGACAGTTTAGGGATACTAGGGATCTACCATATTTAGGGAGTCAACACGTGATGTCACGTTAACAAGTCGTCAATATCAATCAGTACACCTATGGAATCATTTCGAAATGACAAGTTTAACATCCCAATAGATCCCAGAGGTATGGCCAACCAGTGGCATAACTGTACGCAACTGATTAGGTGATCACAAAGTACGACCACGACCGTACATCAATACGTTGTTCTGTTACATTGTCACTGACGGCGCACCAAGCATTGTGTATACCGTACTTCAGGTTAAGAAGGCAGGAGAGGATCACTCTACTTTTAACAGATAAATAGTACATCTATGTAAAACACAATATTTTAAAATTTTAAAAATATAAATCTCACTGAAATTTTAATGATGCACAGGAACTTCTTTCCGTGAGTATATATCATTAGTGAATGTTGCATTCATTAAATAGTACCGATAGTAAACTATTAATTGCTGTCCATACTGTAATTTAAGGTTTCAAAACTGAACAGTTTTAAATAAAACTGTAGGAAGTAAACATATGTAAAACGTCTCAAACGACAAGAACATAATTCCACAAATCACAGATATAATAACCAACTATATGGTTGAAATATAATATCTACCCATAGCAAATCAATATAAAATGTTATATTTATAAAATGAACATTCATTGAGAAGTCTAAATCTATTATGTTTATGCCTAACATGGATAGGCTGCGGACGTTTTGAATGCCCCTTGTAGCTTGAGTTTGTTTATATTTACCTCTGTCTGAATTCATTTTATCTTCCAGTGCCTGATTGTGGTGAACCAACAGAAAAAATGTATGCCACAAGGTCGAGAGGTAGACATACTGTATATCCAACCCGATATACATACAGGTGCAATACCGGATTCAGGAACATCGGAAAAGAAGATACAACCATGTGTCAGAAAAACGGAAAATGGAGCACTATTGACTTTCAGTGTACCCGTTGGTTGAAATATTATTATTATCTTTCGACACTTTTTTATGTCTCAACAATTCATCACATCCTCACGTTCTTCCATCCATAGGTCCCTCACTCCATCCAGGCCTTCCTTTTATTATTTTTGTAACATGCTGCCTAAAACCTTGACCATGCGTCTATCTATTTCCATCCATCCATCGATCCATCCATCCTTTCACACTCTGATACAAAATCAAACCCAAACCCACCCATTCCTGTATTAATGAAGTAAATAATTGTTCTAGTATATTATTATTTAAATTTAAAAACAGAGAGTACATCGAAAACCCACCTAAGTCATACTCAGGAAAAGAACTTAACAATCCTTAATAATAGAGTAGTATGAACAGCCGTTGCTGTGTATTACGTCAATGTCTTGTTACATTTTTTAAAGAAAACCAGCCACAGTGAATTGGGTTAGTCAGGTACGAGATCGAATGTGCAGGTATGGAACAAAATATCACTGACTATAATCTATTTTTAGTTTACCCAATCCATGTACGCTATATCCCGTTCATCCACGAAATGTATTATATATCAATACCTCAATAATAGTTTATGTTTACAATATTATTTACAAAAAGCAATTTCCTCAATATGTAAACACATATTGTGTAAGTACAGACTATCTGCGCATAGTCGTGCAATAGGAACTGGAAAATATTTATCAATTATCGACTGTCATTGGAGGGTCATATCATGTTTTTTTTACCGAAGACTGACATATTAGTGCAGTGGCCGGGACCAAAAAAAATAGATGCACCCCTACCGGAGGTATAACAAGCTGGGACCAGTCTCATTTTGACCGTCTGGATCTCTAGTTTTTGAAAAAACGATGTTGTAGTTGCAGCAAACTTGTACAACATGCTGAATTAACCCCTAGTGTGCGGCAACCTCTGAAAAAAAGACATTTTCAGTTACTTGCTTACTTTATGAAATTAGCCCTGTTATATTTTAGAATTGGTAGTTATATCAATGTATTTCATTGAAATGGACATGTAGCAATATATTTTAGGCAGTTGTATACCCAAAATATGGCGATTTTTTGTGATTTTGACCAAACTGAAGCACATTTTCTTGAACCCTACTACCAATACATGTTACAACAGTGTCAGACCTGACTTTATTCATCATCCAGGATGTGTCATAGATGGCAAAATCAGTTTGAGCATGGTGAAGTGGGTATAACATGGTCCATTAACCCTCTGTTTCCGACAATGCCAACTGTAGCCTACTCGTAACATACCAGATACCACCCATGAAGTGAAACGAAGTCCCCATTTATTCAATCACATGTCTATGTCCACCTCCATTCCATCATCTCCTTCAGGTTTGTTGTTCTGATTACCACAGCCTGTACAAGAACAAGCATCGATGCACTCTAGTCTGGCAAGGAGACAAGGACACTTCCTCGCACTCAAACAGTCTTTATCAGTGCAGTAGAAGTGAGTCAGGTACCGAACCTCAACTGGAGCAGATGCCTGAGTGAACATTGTCTGTGTGATACCTCCATCATCGCAAGCAGACCAACCATGGCCAACTGGTTCGATCACCTCTTCATTAGGGATGTGGCTATTGCACTAAATCCGTGTTTGGTATTTTGATCGAAGGACGTGCTGTTTGAAGGCATCCTTCGTTGGGGGAAGCATGGATGCGGACTTGTCTGTTGTCGTAGCCATGATGTAGCGCAACTCGTCAAGCGTGTCCATGTCACTTCCCTTCTTCCTGTATAGAAGTATTGCATAGCTGCGAGCAACGGTAACACTGTCCTCTAGGTTATCTTCATGGAATGTCTTTAAGTTCGACAGAGTGTCTACATTTTTCAGCAGTTTATAATAGGCAGTTTTCTTACCTATTCTGTTCATGGAACATGTGGTGTCACACCCTGTGAGGGCATGGGCAGCAGGGAGACATTCACACACTGTTTGGCCAAGTTCATTCGCAATCCTATGTACAGGAATGTATCGCTCCTTTCCGGAATGTCCAGCATACATATACACATGGTCAGTTAATTCTCCTCTGCTGAAATAGTAGACTAATAAGACTAAGACGTCTGTATCATCACACCGAATTATGATCCTCTCATGGTCCCATGACAGACTGGAAGCGTGTAGGATCATTTGTGGATCGGCTTCCTCCTGGTTACTATACAGTCTTTCAATGGATGACACTCCAGATGGGCTAGTTTCTTTCACAAGCATTCCATCACCGAATCCACCTGCCAAGATGATGGATTTCCCATTTGGAATATATTCAGTTGCATGCTCCAAGATGTACAGCGAGATATAATTCGCTAAACTTGCCGTGTTGCCTACTCCTTTCAGAAACTTGCGGTAGTTAGGAACTTGTCTGGTCCCCTGGATCTGATACGTAGGTAACAGTGCAGAAGAACCCCGTCGCTCTCGTTCTGTTGTCTTGATTGACGACCCATTATCATAGCGATCGAAGACAATGGTCACACAGCTCAACTCCAAGGACGGGTTGCTAACAAGTCGAACTGTATGTTTCTGAACCACTTCTCCCAAATCCTTGAACGTTCTAAAGTGGTTCTCGTTTAGCGATTGAACCATTGCCATGCCATCGATGATATATGCGGATGAAGTGGACGTTGGTATCTGTGGCAGCTCTGTTAAAACTTCCGGACAATTTGATTCAAGCTTCTTGGCTAAGTTGGCCTTATTGGTCTTTCTGATCGATCCATCACCATGGAAGAGGGCTGGTGGTACTGCAGCCAGTTCGTACTGGAGAACTTTCCTCAGGTCAACATCACGACTCTTGGAGACTCCCAGAAGCCGCCGAAACAATACCCCACTGTCAATTATCAGCTTTCGATCCTTGTCGTTTGGGAGGGCCTTCTTCATGTCCACAAATGCTGACTTGGTGCATTTCTTTATTGGTTCCCAGAAACCTTTCGTGGGCTCGTCCCCAAGTCGTTGCTTGATAAAGTCATCGAAGACCACTTTGCCCCTGTCCGGGATGCCCTCCATAGAATCCTCAACTTCACGTGATGCTATTGGACCTGCGGCGATGTTGATTAGATGGTCTGGAACATCATCCAGGTCAAATGGATCATGACACTGACTGTAAAGGTATTCCTTCATGTCCTTCACATCCTTTCTGTCCTTGTTCGAACGAGAAGTCCCCAGCTCTTCATGCAGTTTTCCATTGGTCCCAGAGTTACAAAGTTCTTTGAAAGCCTTCGCATATTCGCCAGTGATGTGTCGTGTCATTAGCCAGCGTAGCAGTGCACCTTTGCGCAGTGTGAAACCTATAACACCTCCCTGGCTCTTTGCTTCACGATTGATTGTTTGTTCCAGGGCTTGATGTGTAGGGACACAATTGAAAATCAGACTCGCTGACTTACGAACAACAAACCCCCCACCTCCATCATGTGGCGATACATCAGTGGTTCTCTTTCTTCCAGTTGCTTCATCTCTGCAATGTACACTGGGGTGTATCGGGAATAGTTCATTCGCTCAGCAAGGATGAATTAGGGAACAGTTTCCATCACAGCTTGTATATGCATTAGGAAATTTGCCTCCCTGTCTGCTCGTAAGAGTCGAAGTAGTATGTTACCAGACTCAAGGAAGCTATCCCAGTATGCAAATGTTTCTGAGTGCTGTCGTCCTTCTTTTTGAAAGCAAGTGATCATATCCAATACGTACTGGGGAATTGCGTCCTCGGCTTTCTGGCAAACGGTAGCATAGGCAGTTGCATCTTTTGATCCGAAGGACTACTTCAGATCTCGTACTAGATGCTTGGTTTCATTGGTCAGCCACGGCAAACTGTTTTTGATGGCAAAGGCTTCAGCTGAGGTCAGGAACATCTGCGACAGAGCTTCGTGTGCCAGACGGACACCTCGGATTGCACGGGCATACTGCTTTCCTTGTAGCATTTGGTTAACTGTGGATGCTGCATATACATCTGATGAAGTTAGGATGTTCTGATGTCCACCATCTCCGAATATCTTACCAATACTTGCCAGGAAAGCCATTATCAGATGCATTGCTCCCAGCCTCATCGTTACTTTGCCCACCAGTGGTTCCGGTCTGCTCCACAGAATCTGTTGTGCCTTGCTGTACTTACCCTGTCAATGATGGCATTAATTAAACTAGCTGCTTTGTGATGATTATGGCTGGCCCTCATTCATCAAAAAAGCAAGAATTCAAAAAAGTAGTTTGTGCGTTGTCGCAAACAGAGGGTTAATGGACCATGTTATACCCACTTCACCATGCTCAAACTGATTTTTCCATCTATGACACATCCTGGATGATGAATAAAGTCAGGTCTGACACTGTTGTAACATGTATTGGTAGTAGGGTGCAAGAAAATCGCCATATTTTGGGTATATTTTTGGACCCTTAACCCCCTTATCGGCATAAAACTGCCTAAAATATATTGCTACATGTCTATTTCAATGAAATACATTGATATAACTACCAATTCTAAAAAAATAACAGGGCTGATTTCATAAAGTAAGCAAGCAACTGAAAATGTCATTTTTTCAGAGGTTGCCGCACACAAGGGGTTAATTCAGCATGTTGTACAAGTTTGCTGTAACTACAACATCATTTTTCAAAAACTAGAGATCCAGACGGTCAAAATGAGACTGGTCCCAGCTTGTTATACCTCCGGTAGGGGTATCTCCTTAAATAGAACCCTTTTTCAGCTTCGGCCACTGCACTATATGGTCAATAATTGTTTTATTACTTAGTGACATCCATAAGACTCCAACGTTCCTGCTTTGTTTATCAGAATAACAATACGCCCATTCTTATAATTTCCGGAAATAGGTTGGCCTTGGTCAATATCAATTTCGTCAGTCCATAAAACCTGATATTACCCTCAGTGACGGTCAATAATTGATAAACACACATACTCTATATTATATTGATAATTATAATGGCATTTTATATTGCATACATTGGAAATTGTTTCCCCTTTTAATGATATATGTATTGTACATGTATAAGGTTATTTAATATTTGTAATGCCTATGAACTGTATGCTTACTGCTGATGAGTTTGTTTTCTTTAACGATACCACTACAACACATTGAATTATTAATCATCTGCTATTGGACGTCAAATATATGGTCATTTTTGATGCAGTCATAGAGAGGAAACCCGCTACATGTTTTCATTAGTAGCATGGGATATTTTATCTGTACCATCCCACAGACAGGATAGCACATGCCAGTACCTTTGATATACCAGTCGTGGTGCACTGGCTGGAACGAGAGATAGTCCTAGGCCCACCGCACATTAGGCTGGCGTTTTACCACTGGGCTACGTCCCACTCCACGGCTGATGAAGTATAGTATGTAACAAAAATATTAAGTCTCATTTAATGTATTTTAAAACCTTTTTGTATGATAGTTTGATTGTTTGGGTGGCTTTTTTTTTAGGAAATCGGTGCCATACACCTCCACGTGTACCTGGTGTCATACGAATGCTTAGCGCTACAGATCATAGACAATTCCCATCTGTGATCTGCTACAAATGTCTCCCAGGATTCCAGTATGTAACAGGCACAACATTCACAACATGCGATATCAGTGGTCGATGGAAACAACCCACAATCATATGTCTAAGTACGATTGTGCTTTCAATTAACCATTACACGAGTAAACAGCTGATTAATGTCTTAATCAACAACTTGTTTGTATTTAAACAAACATATACTGTGTAACAAGCAGTAAAATAATAAACGATGTGTGGTATACCTGACTCATTAC